>NC_069502.1:813459366-813536866 GCF_027579735.1 Bombina bombina | reverse complement strand
CAGAGAGAGAGAGAGAGAGAGAGAGACACAGACAGAGAGAGACACAGACAGAGAGAGAGAGACACAGACAGAGAGAGAGAGAGAGACAGAGAGAGACACACAGACAGAGAGACAGAGAGAGACACACAGACAGAGAGAGACACACAGACAGAGAGAGAGAGACACACAGACAGAGAGAGAGACACACAGACAGAGAGACACACAGACAGAGAGACACACAGACACACAGACAGAGAGAGAGAGACACACAGACAGAGAGAGAGAGAGAGACACACAGACAGAGAGAGAGAGAGACACACAGACAGAGAGAGAGACACACAGACAGAGAGAGAGAGACACACAGACAGAGAGAGAGACACACAGACAGAGAGAGAGACACACAGACAGAGAGAGAGACGCACAGACAGAGAGAGAGACACACAGACAGAGAGAGAGACACACAGACAGAGAGAGACACACAGACAGAGAGAGAGACACACAGACAGAGAGAGAGAGAGAGAAAGAGAGAGACACACACAGACAAAGAGAGAGAGAGACAGAGAGAGACAAAGACAAAGAGAGAGAGAGACAGAGAGAGACACAAACAAAGACAGAGAGAGACACACACAGAGAGACACAGACAGAGAGACAGACAGACAGAGAGACACAGACAGAGAGAGGAAATACAATTAAAGAAAAATAGAAATACAGAGAGATAGATAAAAAAAAATGTCTAGGTAATGAGAAATAAAGATATAAAAATATAAATGATACAATTAGAGATTTAGATAGATTTGAAAACATAAATAAATAGCAAAATACCAATTGAGCTATTTCTTCTTGTGAAAAATCCAATATTGTTCGTCCATTCATGTTTTCAAAGGAAGCCATATTGTTATCTTTTATCTAAAAAAATAAATAAAATGTATTTATATATTTATTGATAATAAAAAAAAATATAAATCTTTATGGATAGTTAAAAAAAAATTGTGTATATAAAAGTGAACATTTTTTTAAAAATGCAATCTTTAAAAAAAAAAAATATATAATTTAATTTTTTTTTAAATTTTTAAAAAGGAGGGCAGACAGAGACAAAGGGAAGGCACAGACGGAGGGCACAGAAATAGAGGGAGGGAGGGCACAGAGACAGGGAGGGCACAGAGACAGGGCGGGCACAGAGACAGAGGGAGCGAGGGCACAGAGACAGAGGGAGCGAGGGCAGAGACAGGGGAGGGCACAGAGACAGGGGAGGGCACAGAGACAGGGGAGGGAGGGCACAGAGACAGACAGAGGGAGGGCACAGAGACAGAGCAGAGGGAGGGCACAGAGACAGAGCAGAGGGAGGGCACAGAGACAGAGCAGAGGGAGGGCACAGATACAGGGGAGGGCACAGAGACAGAGGGAGGGCACAGAGACAGAGGGAGGGCACAGAGACAGAGGGAGGGCACAGAGACAGGGCGGGCACAGAGAAAGAGGGAGCGAGGGCACAGAGACAGAGGGAGCGAGGGCACAGAGACAGAGGGAGCGAGGGCACAGAGACAGAGGGAGCGAGGGCACAGAGACAGAGGGAGCGAGGGCACAGAGACAGAGGGAGCGAGGGCACAGAGACAGAGGGAGCGAGGGCAGAGACAGGGCACAGAGACAGGGGAGGGCACAGAGACAGGGGAGGGCACAGAGACAGACAGAGGGAGGGCACAGAGACAGACAGAGGGAGGGCAGGGGGAGGGCACAGAGACAGGGGAGGGCACAGAGACAGGGGAGGGCACAGAGACAGGGCAGAGGGAGGGCACAGAGACAGGGCAGGGCACAGAGACAGAGGGAGGGCACAGAGACAGAGGGAGGGCACAGAGACAGAGGGAGGGCACAGAGACAGAGGGAGGGCACAGAGACAGACAGAGGGAGGGCACAGAGACAGGTGGGGGGTACAGAGAGACAGGTGGGGGGCACAGAGAGACAGGTGGGGGGCACAGAGAGACAGGTGGGGGGGGGAGGGCACAGAGAGACAGGTGGGGGGAGGGCACAGAGACAGACAGAGGGAGGGCACAGAGACAGGGGAGGGCACAGAGACAGGGGAGGGCACAGAGACAGGGGAGGGTACAGAGAGACAGGTGGGGGGGGGGGAGGGCACAGAGAGACAGGTGGGGGGGGGGCCCACAGAGACAGGGGAGGGCACAGAGACAGGGGAAGGCACAGAGACAGAGGGAGGGCACAGAGACAGAGGGAGGGCACAGAGACAGAGGGAGGGCACAGAGAGACAGGTGGGGGGGGAGGGCACAGAGACAGACAGAGGGAGGGCACAGAGATAGGGGAGGGCACAGAGACAGACAGAGGGAGGGCACAGAGACAGGGGAGGGCACAGAGACAGGGGAGGGCACAGAGACAGTTGGGGGGGCACAGAGAGACAGGTGGGGGGGAGGGCACAGAGAGACAGGTGGGGGGGGAGGGCACAGAGACAGACAGAGGGAGGGCACAGAGACAGGGGAGGGCACAGAGACAGACAGAGGGAGGGCAGAGGGAGGGCACAGAGACAGGTGGGGGGCACAGAGAGACAGGTGGGGGGCACAGAGAGACAGGTGGGGGGGGAGGGCACAGAGAGACAGGTGGGGGGGCAGAGAGAGACTGGGGGGGCAGAGAGAGACTGGGGGGGGGCAGAGAGAGACTGGGGGGGGCAGAGAGAGACTGGGGGGGGGCAGAGAGAGACAGGTGGGGGGGGCAGAGAGAGACAGGTGGGGGGGGCAGAGAGAGACAGGTGGGGGGGGGGGCAGAGAGAGACAGGTGGGGGGGGGCAGAGAGAGACAGGTGGGGGGGGGCAGAGAGAGACAGGTGGGGGGCAGAGAGAGACAGGTGGGGGGGGCAGAGAGAGACAGGTGGGGGGGGGCAGAGAGAGACAGGTGGGGGGGGCAGAGAGAGACAGGTGGGGGGGGCAGAGAGAGACAGGTGGGGGGGGCAGAGAGAGAGACAGGTGGGGGGGGCAGAGAGAGACAGGTGGGGGGGCAGAGAGAGACAGGTGGGGGGGGCAGAGAGAGACAGGTGGGGGGGGCAGAGAGACAGGTGGGGGGGGCAGAGAGAGACAGGTGGTGGGGGGGCAGAGAGAGACAGGTGGGGGGGGGCAGAGAGAGACAGGTGGGGGGGGCAGGGAGAAACAGGTGGGGGGGGGGGCAGAGAGAGACAGGTGGGGGGGGGGGCAGAGAGAGACAGGTGGGGGGGGCAGAGAGAGACAGGTGGGGGGGGGCAGAGAGAGACAGGTGGGGGGGGACAGAGAGAGACAGGTGGGGGGGGCAGAGAGAGACAGGTGGGGGGGCAGAGAGAGACAGGTGGGGGGGGGCAGAGAGAGACAGGTGGGGGGGGCAGAGAGAGACAGGTGGGGGGGGAGGGCACAGAGAGACAGGTGGGGGGGGGCAGAGAGAGACAGGTGGGGGGGGGCAGAGAGAGACAGGTGGAGGGGGGGCAGAGAGAGACAGGTGGAGGGGGGGGCAGAGAGAGACAGGTGGAGGGGGGGGCAGAGAGAGACAGGTGGAGGGGGGGGCAGAGAGAGACAGGTGGAGGGGGGGGGGCAGAGAGAGACAGGTGGAGGGGGGGGGCAGAGAGAGACAGGTGGAGGGGGGGGCAGAGAGAGACAGGTGGAGGGGGGGGCAGAGAGAGACAGGTGGAGGGGGGGGGCAGAGAGAGACAGGTGGAGGGGGGGGGGCAGAGAGACAGGTGGAGGGGGGGGCAGAGAGAGACAGGTGGAGGGGGGGCAGAGAGAGAGACAGGTGGAGGGGGGCGCAGAGAGAGAGACAGGTGGAGGGGGGCGCAGAGGGAGAGACAGGTGGAGGGGGGCGCAGAGAGAGAGAGACAGGTGGAGGGGGGCGCAGAGAGAGAGAGACAGGTGGAGGGGGGCGCAGAGAGAGAGAGACAGGTGGAGGGGGGCGCAGAGAGAGACAGGTGGAGGGGGCGCAGAGAGAGAGACAGGTGGGGGGCGCAGAGAGAGACAGGTGGGGGGCGCAGAGAGAGACATAGGGAAAAGAGTGATGCAGGAGGACAACAGAGACGGAGGGGGTCTAAAGAGAAGAACTGACGGTCTACCATCCATTTGGGGAGAAATACAAAGATGCGGTTAGAGCTGCTCCGGAAATCATCAAATCTTCAATAACAAACTTCAAATATGAAGCTACGGCCGGGAGCTCCTCCCTCCCACTCTGATTTTGACAGAGCGCTTCCAAAAATATTTATTAGTCTGCCCCGGCTGGCCCTCCATTTCCCTCTGCCGCGGTCCCTACTCAACCGAGCATATCTTTTAGTGACAGTGATAGATTAGAGAGGGTGAGTAGGAATCGCAGTAGAGGGAACTGAAAGAGTGACAATCGCTGCCAGTTTGTAAAGGTAGAGAGAGCCCAGCAAGATATTCCCCCGGAGCACAAGTTCTTTGCTTCAAAAAAAATAAAAACACCACAATACTATTTTCATTTACTTCTACCGCTTCATAAATAAATCATATTTATTATTCATTGTGCACGCTAAAAAAAAATGGTGATCAGACGTTTCATGATTGAGGAGATTGTCAAAGGAAATCAGGAAGGTCTTATCATTTTTTTAGCTTTCATAAAGAATAATAAATACGATTTACATATAAACTATTAAAAATGATAAATTAATTAAAAATCGCTGAAGGCATGTGGTCAATAAAAATTAAAAAAAAAATTTAAAAAAAATTATCAATAAATTTTTTTAGTTTTAAAATAAGCACATAAAGAAAAATATATTGAAAAAGATAATAAAAATGTAAAAAAAGTTATTATAAATATATTTTTTTTTACCTTTTTCTTCTGTGCCTGATGCACCTGCAGTCCGTTTTGATTCTCTGCTGTGCCGGATCTAATTTTTCAGAAGTTTCTATGTTTTGATAAAAAAGGCGCGCCTACATAATAATCAAATGACTCGACCGATTAATAGAGATTAGTGGAAGAGGCAATGACAGGCAGAAGCAGATTTAGTGAGGGGCAGTCTTAAAAACGTTCTAATTAAAAAAAAAGAAAGATAATATTTATAAAATTTAAAATTAAAAAGAGTTTGAAATATTTAAATCTAGGATTATTGAAGGTATATTTTTAAATAGATAAGTTTTTTTTTTAATGTTTACTGTCCCTTTAAATACAGACATTTATATGCTTTTCATGCACATGCACATGTACATGCATTTGTATGGTTTCCATGCACATATACAGGCATGTGTAAGCTTTTCATAAACAGATACAGGCATTTGTATGGTTTCCATGAACAGACACAGGCATTTATATGGTTTTCATGCACTGATACAGGTTTTTATATTGTTTGCATGTACAGATAAAAGCATATGTAGGTTTTCCATGCACAAATACAGGCATTTGCATGGTTTTTATTTCTAGATGCAAGCATTTGTATGGGTTTATGTACAGATACAGGTTTTATTTGTTTCCATGCAGACATCCAAGCATTTGTATGGTTTCTATTCACAGATTCAAGCATTTGTATGGTTGTACAACCACAGGCATTTCTATGGTTTTTATGCACAAATGCAGACATTTTAAATGCACTTGTATATTTTCCATGCATAGATACAGACATTTTTATAGTTAGATACATGCATTTATATGCTTTTCATGTACACGCACAAATACATGCATGTGTACGGTTTCCATTCACATATACAGGCATGTGTATGCTTTTTTATGCTTAAATAACAGATTTTATATTGTTTTCATGTACAGACAAAAGCATTTGCATGGTTTCCAAGCACAGATACAGGCATTTTTATGATTTTCATGCACAAATACAGGCTTTTGTATGGTTTCCAGGAAAAGATACAAGCATTTGTATGGTTTTCATGCACTAATACAGGCATTTGCATGGTTTTCATTTCTAGATGCAAGACTTTGTATGTTTTCATGTACAGATACAGATTTTTATTGGGTTTCCATGCACATATCTAGGCATTTGTATGGTTTCCATTCACAGATTCAGGCATTTGTATGGTTTCCATTCACATATACAGGCATGTGTATGCTTTTCATACTTCGATAAAATAATTTTATATTGTTTGCATGTACAGACAAAAGCATTTGTATGGATTAATTTACATAAACAGATTTGTATTTGGTTTCCATGCACATATCCAAGCATTTGTATGGTTTCCATGCACAGCCACATGCATTTATATGGTTTGTATGCACACATGCATGCATTTTTATGGTTTTCTTGCACAGATACATGCATTTATATAGTTTACATGCATAGATATAGGCATTTTTATAGTTAGATACAGGCATTTGTATGGTTTTCATGCTTAGATAAATTATTTTATGTTGTTCACATGTATAGACAAAAGCATTTGTATGGTTTCCAAGCACAGATACAGGCATTTGTATGGTTTTCATACACTGATATAGGTATTTGTATGGTTTCCAAGCACAGATACAAGCATTTGTATGGTTACCATGCAGAGATACAGACATTTGTATGGTTTTCATTCCTAGATACAAGCATTTGTATGGTTTCATGTACAGATACAGGATTTTATTTGGTTTCTATGCACATATCCAGGCATTTGTATAGTTTCCATTAATAGATACAAGCATTTTTCTAGTTAATTACAGGCATTTATATGTTTTTCATGGAAATGCACAGATACACACATTTGTAAGCTTTTCATGCAAAGATGCAGGCATTTGTATAGTTTCTATGCACAGGCATTTGTATGGTTTTCATGCACAGATACAGGCATTTGTATGGTTTTCATACACTGATACAGGCATCTGTATAATTTCCAAGCACAGATACAAGCATTTGTATGGTTGCCATGTACAAATACAGGTATTGTTATGGTTTTCATGTCTAGATCTAAGCATTTGAATGTTTTCATGTACAGATACAGGTTTTTATTTAGATTCCATGCACAAATCCAGGCATTTGTATGGTTTCCATTCACATATACAGTCATGTGCTTTTCATACTTAGATAAAATAAATCATTTTATATTGTTTGCATGTACAGACAAAAGCATTTTGGATTAATTTACAGAAACAGATTTTTATTTGGTTTACATGCACATATCCAAGCATTTGTATGGTTTCCATTCACAGATTCAGACATTATATTTTTTCCATGCATAGCCACATGCATTTGTATGGTTTGTATGTGCACATGCAGTAATTTTTATGGTTTTCTTGCACAGATACATGTATTTGTATAGTTTCCATGCATAGATATAGGCATTTTTAGAGTTAAATACAGCATTTATATGTTTTCCATGCACATGCACATATATAGAGATTTGTTTGGTTTCCATGCACAGACACAGGCATTTGTATGGTTTTCATGCTTAGATAAATTATTTTATATTGTTCACATGTATAGACAAAAGCATTTTTATGGTTTCCACGCACAGATACAGGCATTGGTATGGTTTTCATACACTGATATAGGTATTTGTATGGTTTACAAGCACAGATACAAACATTTGTATGGTTTCCATGCAGAGATACAGACGTATGGTTTTCATTCCTAGATACAAGCATTTGTATGGTTTTCTGTACAGATACAAGATTTTATTTGGTTTCTATGCACATATTCATTCATTTGTATAGTTTCCATTCATAGATACAGGCATTCTTCTAGTTAATTACAGGCATGTATATACTTTTCATGGAGATGCACAGATACACACATTTGTATGGTTTCCATGCACATATACAGGCATGTGTAAGCTTTTCATGCACATATACAGGCATGTTTATGATTTTCATACACTGATACAGGCATCTGTATAGTTTCCAAGCACAGATACAAGCATTTGTATGGTTTACATGCACAAATACAGGTATTGTTATGGTTTTCATTTCTAGATGCAAGCATTTGAATGTTTTCATGTACAGATACAGGTTTTTATTTGGATTTCATGCACAAATCTAGGCATTTGTATGGTTTCCATTCACAGATTCAGACATGTGTATGGTTTCCATGCACAGCCCCAGGCATTTGTATGGTTTGTATGTACACATACAGGAATTTTTATAGGTTTCTTGCACAGATAGATGCATTTCTATGGTTTCCATACACATATACATTCATATGTAATCTTTTCATGCACAGATACAGATTGTTTTCATGCACAGACAAAAGCATTTGCATGGTTTCCAAGCACAGATACAGGCATTTGTTTGATTTTCATACACTGATGCAGGCATTTGTATGGTTTTCCTTCCTAGATACAAGCATTTGTATGTTTTCATGTACAGATACAGGTTTTTATTGGGTTTCCATGCACATATCTAGGCATATGTATGGTTTCCATTCACAGATTCAGGCGTTCCGTGACTGGTGCAGCCGCTTGTAGGTCGGGGCTGTCAGCCTGCAGAGGGATCCGTAGGCGGCAGCATCACACAGCTACTGAAAAGGAATTACCAAAGATACGAAGGCACTTCCCCTTTTGCTGTGCGCCCCAAGGCAGGCTGGATGTTTTCAAGGAGCTGCTTACTTGATGCTTACCTGTTTGTGGCCCTAGTATTCTTATTTTGATTTGGGGTCATTTTTGTCTGGAGGAAAACGCAAAAGTGTACTTTGTAAGGCCCAATCCACCTTTGTTCCTTGCTTGAAATATTGTGGAGTCATTAAGGAGCCTTCTGACTTTCAGCTGAACTTTGCAAGTATCTGCTCATTTGTTCTTACCTTACTGTGTTAGATGGAGTATACGTAACACACACAGGCGAGGCTATTTTCTTTTTAAAGAATCCAGATAGTTGTAGTTGCTGTTTATATGAGACTGTACAAGATTATCTCCATTGGGGCTCTATAAGCAGAGTGTTTGAACTGCACCCATGATAATTATCCCCCTGAGTGTATCAGGGAACTATCTAATATCGGTAAGCTTGTGAAAAACTCCTGGAAAGTAGCAAGTTGTTATCTGTTACTTCACTATTTGCTTGTGCTCTCTATTGTGAACAAGGGTCTTTCTGGTCTCCTTTTTCCCCTATATTAAACCTGGAAAAAGGGGTTAAAATAAAAAAGGAACAAACAACAGAGTATATAAGAAACAATTTGGGAGAAGGAAAGTAAAAAAAAAAAAAAAAAAGGAAGATATAATTTAAAGACGGACTTGTCTTGCTTCGTTAACCTTGCTTTGTTTCATGAGATTTAATTTATGTTAAAGTTAGGCTGGTAAAGGAGTAGCAGGGGTAGGCTTTTACCCACAAAATCTTTAGAGGAGCTGTGTTTATTATTAGTTCCTGTCTGTGTCTTTAAAGAATCTTTTAGTATGTAAAATAGGCTCTGATTGCACAGTTTATTCTTTATATAAATAATATAAAAAATAAAATAAAAAGGGAAAGATTCCTCACATATCACTTCAGAGTTTCTTGTATATGAACCCTGTTTAGTATTAATTGGTAGACACATTATTGTTTGTTTTTTGAACCACTACTATATTAATTTTTTCTTTTTTTTTTTTTTTTCTTTAGTACACGTAAAATTCATGGAAAGATTTATCACACAGGCGAAACAAAATTCTCCCATAATGCCACCAAGAGTTAAGGACAGGAAGAACAAGAGTATAGATACCACCTTAGAACCATCTATAGATTAATTTACTCCTCCTTTTGATTCACAAACCTTATTATCTCAGCTAGCAGATATGTTCACTCCACAATTTGATATTATCAAAAAAGAGCTTAACTGTATATCTTCAGATATTGGCATCTATTTATCAAGCTGTCAACCGCAAATATGCTGGAATTCCGCAGCGTAATTGTGGCGAGCTTGATTCCCCTTAGTTATCAAAGCCTACAAACTGTCAAAAGTAGAATTTAGTGACGTAACAAACGATCCGCCGGTTTCAGTCCGACACAGATCGATGCTTACATCACTACAGATGTTCCAAATGCATATTCGGCACTATCTGACTACTTTTGCTAGTTAACAAATACCTACCAGGTACGCTCGCCACTATTCCGGCCCAGCGTACCTGGTTTTCAATCCGCCACCCTGGAGGCGGCTGATGCCATAGGAATCAATGGGAGTCTGAAAGCAGTGAAAGCTCATGTTTGCTGCTGCCCAATATCCCATTGATTCCTATGGTAAAGTTTACACCTAACACCCTAACATGTACCCCGAGTCTAAACACCCCTAATCTGCCGCCCCAACATCACCGCCACCTGCATAATGTTATTAACCTCTAATCTGCTGCCCTGACACCGTCACCACCTACATTATACTTATTAACCCCTAATCTGCCCCCCTACACCGCCGCCACCTACATTATGTTATTAACCCCTAATCTGCCCCCCCTACACCGCCGCCACCTACATAACACTTATTAACCCCTAATCTGCTGTCCCCAATGTCGCCGCCACTATATTAAATTTATTAACCCCTAAACCTAAGTCTAACCCTAGCACTTATTTAAATCTAATTTAAATAAATCTAAATAAAATTACTATAATTAACTACATTATTCCTATTTAAAACTAAATACTTACCTATAAAATAAACCCTAAGCTAGCTACAATATAACTAATAGTTACATTGTAGCCATCTTAGGGTTAATTTTTATTTTACAGGCAAGTTTGTCTTTATTTTAACTAGTTACAATAGTTATTAAATAGCTAATAACTATTTAATAACTACCTAGCTAAAATAAATACAAAAGTACCTGTAAAATAAAACCTAACCTAAGTTACAATTACACCTAACACTACACTATAATTAAATACAATTAAATAAACTACATACAATAACCAAAATTAAATTATCTAAAGTACAACCCCCCCACTAAATTACAGAAAATAATAAACAAATTATAGAAATTTAAACTAATTACACCTAATCTAACAGCCATATCAAAATAAAAAAAGCCCCCCAAAATAAAAAAAACACTAGCCTAAACTAAACTACCAGTAGCCCTTAAAAGGGCCTTTTGCAGGGCATTGCCCCAAAGTAATCAGCTCCTTTACCTGTAAAAAAAAACAAAACAGTAAAACCAACCACCCACACAACCAACCCCCCCAAAAAATACTAACTAAAAAAACCTAAGCTCCCCATTGCCCTTAAAAGGGCAGTTAGCTCTTTTGCAAGCCCAAACCCTAACCTAAAAATAAAACCCACCCAATACAGCCTTAAAAAAAACACTAACCCCCTGAAGATCGACTTACCGGGAGACGTCGTCATCCAAGCCGAGGAGAAGAGATCCTCCAGATGGGCAGAAGTCTTCATCCAAGTCGGGCAGAAGTGGTCCTCCAGATGGCAGAAGTCTTCATCCAGACGGCATCTTCTATCTTCATCCATCCGGTGCGGAGCAGGTCCATCTTCAAGACATCCGAAGCGGAGCATCCTCTACTGCCGAAGACTACCCGACGAATGAAGGTTCCTTTAAGTGACGTCATTCAAGATGGCGTCCCATAGATTCCGATTGGCTGATAGAACTTCAATCCTATTGGCTGATTGGAATAGCCAACAGAATGCGAGCTCAATCCTATTGGCTGTTCCAATCAGCCAATTGGAATCTAAGGGACGCCATATTGGATTACGTCACTTAAAGGAACCTTCATTCGTCGGGTAGTTGTCAGCCGAAGAGGATGCTCTGCGTCAGATGTCTTGAAGATGGACCCGCTCCGTGCCGGATGGATCAAGATAGAAAATGCCGTCTGGATGAAGACTTCTGCTGTCTGGAGGACCACTTCTGCCCAACTTGGATGAAGACTTCTACTCGTCTGGAGGACCACTTCTGCCCGGCTTGGATGAAGACGTCTCCCGGTAAGTCGATCTTCAGGGGGTTAGTGTTTTTTTAAGGGTGTATTGGGTGGGTTTTATTTTTAGGTTAGGGTTTGGGCTTGCAAAAGAGCTAATGCCCATCCAAATGCTCTTTTCAGGGCAATGGGGAGCTTAGGTTTTTTTAGTTAGTATTTTTTTGGGGGGTTGGTTGTGTGGGTGGTGGGTTTTACTGTTGGGGGTTTGTTTGTATTTTTTTTACAGCTAAAAGAGCTGATTACTTTGGGGCAATGCCCCGCAAAAGGCCCTTTTAAGGGCTATTGGTAGTTTAGTTTAGGCTAGGGTTTTTTTTATTGGGGGGGGGGCTTTTTTATTTTGATAGGGCTATTAGATTAGGTGTAATTAGTTTAAATTTCTGTAATTTGTTTATTATTTTCTGTAATTTAGTGTTTGGTTTTTTGTACTTTAGATAATTTAATTTAATTTTGGTTATTGTATGTAATTTATTTAATTGTATTTAATTATAGTGTAGTGTTAGGTGTAATTGTAACTTAGGTTAGGTTTTATTTTACAGGTACTTTTGTATTTATTTTAGCTAGGTAGTTATTAAATAGTTAATAACTATTTAGTAACTATTCTACCTAGTTAAAATAAATACAAACTTGCCTGTAAAATAAAAATAAACCCTAAGATGGCTACAATGTAACTATTAGTTATATTGTAGCTAGCTTAGGGTTTATTTTATAGGTAAGTATTTAGTTTTAAATAGGAATAATGTAGTTAATTATAGTAATTTTATTTAGATTTATTTAAATTAGATTTAAGTTAGGGGGTGTTAGGGTTAGACTTAGGTTTAGGAGTTAATAAATTTAATATAGTGGTCTCGACATTGGGGATGGCAGATTAGGGGTTAATAAGTGTTATGTAGGTGGCAGCGGTGTAGGGGGGCAGATTAGGGGTTAATAACATAATGTAGGTGGCAGCGGTGTTGGGGCGGCAGATTAGGGGTTAATAAGTATAATGTAGGTGGCGGTGGGCTCCCAGAGTGGCGGTTTAGGGGTTAATAACTTTGTTTAGTTGCGGCGGTGTCGGGGAGCTGCGGGATAGGGGTAAAACAATATAGTATAGTGGCAGTGTTTAGTGATAGGGTACCAATAAAGCTGGGAAAAAGCCGAAGAGCAGCAAGATCAATGAATGTTTAGTTAACAACAGTCCGCTGGTCATCGCCCCGTACTTGGTGCGCAGCTTTTTGGCAGCTATTTTGGTAACTTTGGAGAGCGTATTCAGGTCTGCGGCAGCAATGTTAGGCGATCTTAGGCAAGCGTATTGGTGCCGTTGAATGCAAGTAAGTTGACGGCTTGATAAATAGATGCCATTGCGTCTTTATCAAATGAGGTTAAGAAATTTGCATCAAGAATAAATGAGGCAGAAAATAGAATTTCAGATTTGGAAGATCTGGTTAATGCTCAAGACAATATAGTGCAAAGTCAAGAGGTCAAAATTACTAATTTACAAACGTTCCTGGAAAACCTGGAAGATCACTCCAGGCACAATATAAGAATTGTTGGTCTCCCAGAAACCTCAGATTATGAGGACCTTATGAAGGTTACATCTATATTACTTCCTCAAGCGCTAGGTTTTCCGGCGCATCAGCTCCCACTAGCAGTTGAAAGGGCACATAGGATTGGCCCCAGGAAAGCTATTGGCAGTCCCCCAAACAAAAGTAGAATGTTTATTTTTAAATTACTGAGATACCAAGATAAGGTAGAATTGCTAAAGTTATACAGAAAAACCGAGGCATTTATATTTGATAAAAATAAACTCTTATTATTTCATGATTTTTCCTTCAAAACTTCCTCTAAGAGAAAGCAAATGATTCCGTACTGTACAAATTTTTTTGATAAAGGCATGAAAGGTTGGTTAATTTATCCCGCAAAGATTATAGTTGAAGATAATGGTACCAGACGTGTTTTAAACAATCCACAAGAAACTCAGGAATTTATTGGTACCAGATAGTATAATAGGGAGAGCTATTCTCTGGTCAGGTGCAAAGTTTATTTGGTCGAGTTTTTATTAATTGTATTTTTAAGTGCCTGTAAGAATAGGTTTATGGAAACTGTTTGAAATTCTGTGTGTAAATAATTTGCATAGTAAAACAAAAAGGGTGGCTCCTTGTATATATGGTAAGAGTATTGTATTGTTTTTTATTATTTTACCCCCATTCTTCATTTTTTTCCCCATCCTGCCCGCTTTGCTTTTTCCTTATATAGTCTCTAGGATAAAATATCTTGTATCCATGAGAGTGTGATGGTTGCAATTACAGCTACATAACATCCCCCAGGAAGCGTAAACTTATTATTAAATATCTTGCAAAGTTTAATCCTGATGTGGTAATGCTGCAGGAAACACATCTTAAAGAGTCAGAACTCCCTAAATTGAGATGTAAATGGGTAGGGGAAATAGTTGCCGCCCCCGCAGTCAAAAGGAGATCTGGGGTAGCGATTCTTTTTCATAAAAATTTAGTCTACAAGATCATAAGATTTAAAACAGATCCAGAAGGAAGGTATATTATCCTACAAGCTCAGCTTAATGGCTGTAATTACACTCTATGCAATGTGTATGGCCCTAACACTTTCTCCCCAGAATTTGGGGATAGTATTAGATGTAAACTATTCCTGTTTATTGGGGGGAATTTAATATTGGGGGGGATTTTAATATTTCTATCTGTCCCGAATTGGAAAGACTTTCAACAAAAAATGCTAGAGAATATCATAAAACTGCAAAATATTTTAAAAATGTTTGTCATGAATTAAGCCTGGTAGATATATGGAGGTTAAAAAATCCTGATGTGCGAAGTTTTACATTTGAGTCAAAAGTCCATAAGACTTTTTCCAGAATAGACATATTGTTTATTTCTAAAGCATTGGCCATTTATAAATCAGAAGCCAGTATTAATGACATTGTGATATCGGATCATACAACAATCTCAGTTACGTTTTTATCCTCATCTACTTCTAAGAATCAAAACTCTTCGTTTCCCCCCCCCCCCGTTTCTTAGCAAATAATCCCAGATTTATCAATTGGTTAAAACAGAAGTGGAAGGATTATAAATCTTATCTCTGTAGTTGGAGATAGAAAGCTTTGGCCATGGAATCCCAATTGGCTGCTCAAGTTAGAAATGCTTTCAGAAGTTATTATATTGATACATAATTGGGACAAATATTGTAAGGTTAAAAGGGAAAGGGGTATTTTCTTAAAGCAAAGATCTCAGGAAGAGGAACATAAAATTAATTATCAGTTTAGAGGATTTTATGGCAATTCGGCCAAGTACTTGGCTAAACTAGTGAAAATTAGAAAGAATAAAAATCTTATTTTAGCTATTAAAGTTGACAACATAAGATATTCTAATTCCGATGACATTAACATCAGCCAATAGGATTTTTCCTACCTTAATTCCGATTGGCTGATAGAATCCTATCAGCCAATCGGAATTCAAGGGACGCCATCTTGGATGACGTCATTTAAAGGAACCTTCATTCGTCGGGAGTGGTTGGAAGAAGAGGATGCTCCGCGTCAGCTGGCTTGAAGATGGACCCTCTCCGCTCCGGATGGATGAAGATAGAAGATGCCACCTGGATGAAGCCTTCTGCCCGTCTGGAGGTCCTCTTCTGCCCGGATCGGATGAAGACTTCTGCCCCTCTGGAGGTCCACTTGTGCCCGGCTGGGTGAAGACGGCTCAAGGTAGGGAGATCTTCAAGAGGGTAGTGTTAGTTTTTTTTAAGGGGGGATTGGGGTTTGTTTTAGAGTAGGGTTGGGTGTGTGGGTGGTGGGTTTTAATGTAGGGGGGGCATTGTATTTTTTTTTACAAATAAAAGAGCTGATTACTTTGGGGCAATGCCTCGCAAAAAGCCCTTTTAAGGGCTATTTGTAATTTAGTATAGGGTAGGGATTTTTATTATTTTTGGGGGCTTTTTTATTTTATTAGGGGGATTAGATTAGGTGTAATTAGTTTAAAATTCTTGTAATTATTTTTTTATTTTCTGTAATTTAGTGGGGGTTTTTTGTACTTTAGTTAATTGTATTTAATTGTAATTAGTTTTATTTAATTGTAGTTAATTTATTTAATTATTTTAATGATAGTGTAGTGTTAGGTGTAATTGTAACTTAGGTTAGGTTTTATTTTACAGGTAAATTTGTATTTATTTTAACTAGGTAGTTATTAAATAGTTAATAACTATTTAATAACTATTGTACCTAGTTAAAATAAATACAAAGTTGCCTGTAAAATAAAAATAAACCGTAAGCTAGCTACAATGTAACTATATTGTAGCTATCTTAGGGTTTATTTTACAGGTAAGTATTTTGTTTTAAATAGGAATAATTTAGTTAATTATAGTAATATTAATTTAGAGTTATTTAAATTATATTTAAGTTAGGGAGGTGTTAGGGTTAGACTTAGGTTTAAGGGTTAATATGTTTATTATAGTGGCGGCGGTGTAGGGGGGGCAGATTAGGGGTTAATAAATATAATGTAGGTGGCGGTGGGCTCCGGGAGCGGCAGTTTAGGGGTTAATCAATTTATTTAGTTGCGACGGGGTCCGGGATCGGCAGAATATGGGTTAATAACTTTATGTAGGTGGCGGCGGTATAGGGGGCAGCAGATTAGGGGTTAATAGGTATAATGTAGGTGGTGGCAGGGTCCGGGAGTGGCGGCTTAGGGGTTAATACATTTATTAGAGTTGTGGCGGGGTCCGGGAGTGGTGGTTTAGGGGTTAATAAGTTTATTGAGTTGCGGCGGGGTCCGGGAGCGGTGGTTTAGGGGTTAATAAGTATAATGTAGGTGGCAGCGGTGTAGGGGGCAGATTCGGGGTGTTTAGACTCGGGGTACATGTTAGGGTGTTAGGTGTAGACATTTCCCATATGAATCAATGGGATATCGGGCAGCAGCGAACATGAGCTTTCGCTGCTGTCAGACTCCAATTGATTCCTATGGCATCCACCACCTCCAGGGCGGCGGATTGAAAACCAGGTACGCTGGGTCGGAAAAGTGGCGAGTGTACCTGGTAGTTCTTTGATAACTTCCAAAAGTAGTCAGATTGTGCCGAATTTGCGTTGGGAACATCTGGAGTGATGTAACCATCGATCTGTGTAGGACTGAGTCCGGCGGATCGTATGTTATGTCACTAAATTCTACTTTTGCCGGTCTGTAGTGTTTGATAACTACGGCGAATCAGGCTCGTCACAAATACTCTGCGTAATTCCAGTGTATTTGCGGTTGACAGCTTGATAAATAGAGGCCTATGTCTGGAATCTGGATTTAAATAAAGATGAGTTTAAATGATATAGGGAAGCAGCTATACTTACTGTTGATGCAGAAAAAGCATTTGATGCAATTAATTGGAACTATTTATTTACAGCTTTAGAGAAATTTGGATTTAGAAATCAAGTTTTTGAATTTATTCGAAACCTTTATAAAAACCCTATATCATATTTATGTATTAATGGCTGCCTTTATCCTAAGATATATCTGAAGAGAGGGACTAGGCAGGGATGCCCTCTCTCTCCTTTACTTTTTAATTTAGCATTGGAACTGTTTGCTATATGGTTGAGGGATAGTCTATCAGGAATACTTAAAGCCTAAAAATTCTTTTTTATGCAGATGATCTGCTTGTTTTTCTTGATAACGTACATCAAACTATTGCTCTAATTCTACAATTATTTAATTTCTTCTCATTGTTCTCTGGCTATAAAATAAATTTTAATAAGAGTGAATTGCTATTGCTGTCTAAAACGGGATCCAAATCGCTAGATCATCCATTCAAACTGGTGGACTCTTTTCGTTATCTGAGTATAGTTCTACATAGAAATCCAGAAAAATTGTATAAACTGAATTTTTATCCGATTTTCCAGAAAATTTAAGCTGATCTGGAAAGCTGGTCCTCACGGTTAATTTACCTTTCGGCAAGGGTCAATTTGATAAAAACGATTGTTTTCCCCCGAATACTGTATTTGTTACAAAATCTTAGATTACTATTATCTAATAGAGATATTTCTTTTTTTTTTGTAATAATATTTTTTATTGAGGTTATAGAGATAATACAGCGTAAATAAAATGCCATGCAATAAGAATAACAGAATATTTAACATACAAATAGATATTGAATAATGCAGAAGTATTACATTAAATCTGTGTGGGCAGCCATCATGAACCTCCATTTTATGTTATTTTCTGTAATGTGTTCCTCTATGAAAAGGGGGAGTTACTTTTGATCCCCAAAGAGCATATGGACACTGGTAGAGGAAATTGGCGTTTGAAGTGGCCACTTTTGGACCAAGTATTTGAGACAGCAAGATGGGAAAGGTCAGCAGGATAAAGCTGCTTTAAAGAGATGAGAGGGAGGGGGGGGAAAGGTGAGAAAAGGGAAAAAAAAGAATTGGAGGGGGGAGATGGGCTCTTGTTAGAAGCATGTGTTGTCTAGGGCTAAGGTAGTGTCGGGGAAGTAGTGGTTTGGGAAGACACCATTAAGTAGGAGAGTTATGGAGGGTCACCCCATAGGGTGATTAGCTAAAGGAGTTTTGGTGCACGTAATAATCATTATGCATTACAGTCATTAATAGAACATTTAGAGTGTTTAGCTAATAAAGAACCTGGACTTTTGCGGATAGTTGACTAGAGCTTTTCAACCTTCCTGACATTTTACTCATATCACTGCTCTGAACTGTTCTGACCCTTGAATTTCCATATAAAACCCTGGTGTGGCGGTGTTAATGTTTTGATACCTCTGCAAGTGAAGTAGTTTGTCAAAGAGGTCGGAATTTGGAATTCCCCTAGCCTACTGCTTAACAACATGACATTATTACTTAGTAGCGCTATTAGTTATGTCTAGGGGTTAAGGCTTAAGTAGCTCAGAGAAAGAAAGAAGTGCCTCTTATATGTACCAAAATAAGTGATGCCCTAATTTTCACAGTGCTCCAACATGTACTATATCTATTTTACTCCTTTTTCTTAGAAGAGCATGTGAAAATCAAGGCTAAGCTGCGATTGTGATAAATAAGCTGGCTATACTGCACAAACTTATAACTGCTTGCGTGTCAAAAAACATAGTTAGGAAGGCAGTAGTACTAGTGTGTCCAGCAGCAAGATGAAGGCAATACTGCGTCCGGTACATGTTAGGGCTATAATCTACACGTTCCTAAGCGCATATCTTTTACATCAAGGGTAACATAAACAGCAGTAGTATATATCTATAATGCATGGTAGGGGCGTAAACATACGATATATGAAAGAAAGAAAATACTTTGCGGTGTAATCCCATATTGGAGAGCATATAAAATAAAGAATGAGAGTACCTAAAGGATAATCAACGTAACATTATGGTAATACTTAGTGAAGATTAAGCTATAAATGTACTTAGGTGCAACAATAAAACTCTCATTAAACAAGCATTAGTAAATATTGAGCTCTGCATATCATAACTTTCAACAGTTCAAACCGGTGGGGCATAAAGTCAAAGGGTCTTACAGAATAAGACCCTTCTTCATAGTATATGTTAATTAGGCTATAAAGGGGGATATGAAGAAGGAGCTGTTACATTTATCCTATCCCAAGTCTGAGGGCCAAGAACACAGCGGCTTTTGGGAGTTGCTGACTTGTGGCATCGCTGTCGCAGCCCGGGTAAGTTTTCTGGAGCTGTTGGAAAAGATCCTTGAGACACAGCGGTCTGTTCATGTATGGATCGCTCTCGCTGCCTTCCATCTTCCACAAAACTTTAGATGAGGGTTTGCAATAGACGGCAAGTCTAATGTCCATAGTGAGATCAGGTATATACCAGGGATTACATAACTGTTGTTGCCCGGACCGTATCGGATACTGAATTTCACAGCCAGACCTCTCTCCCGGAGGCCCAGGTGTCGGCTGCTGTGCAGTGGTAAGTTGCGTCAGCATAAGCGGTGACGCCGTGCCCAACAAAGATACCCGGTCAGTCCGTGGCTTAGTAAGAGCGGTAGCACGATCTGACTGAATGGGATCCTGAGGGTCTGACATACCGTTCTGGGTGTGTATCTCAGTCTCCAGTGTCTCTGATGTGATAGCAGCGCTTGAGTTCTCTGGGTGTAAAGAGAGTAATAGGTTCTCAAAACATCTGTCCATCTGCCGTTCAAAAGCTGCTAGCTGATCAACTATAACTGTATGTGAAGGGTTTCTTTCCATAGTGAAGAGGTTACAGAGTCCTTGATGTTACCGGTTGTTTTCAGAGGAGATATTCCAGCATGGCCTGTGCCACAAAATGGCGTCTTCAGTATATTCACTATGTAGTCCTCTGTGGATAAGGGTAGTTAAATATGGCACTGCTCAAGTCTCCTGTACCTTCTTAATTGACTTAGGTGTTTTGCCTCATGAACTGCTCTCATTCAGTATGAAGTTACCTGCTCTGAGCGGTCAGAAAAGTAGAAATCTATAAAATATAGCCGGAGCTCATGTAGAGTGCGACCGCTCAGATGCAGGGCTATCTCCGCCCCCCTAATAGAGATATTTCTGATCTGTATGGCTGGCAGTCTAAATTCATCTGGGGCAAAAAGAAGCTTTGGATTGCTCTTAAAAGGTTAATGCAAAAGCGTTTAACAGCTGGGCTGGCTCTACCAGATCTAAGATTATATAATTGGGCATCTTTGGCCAAGATTGCCCTGGAGTGGATCACAGAATTAAATTGGTTTGTATCACTAGATCTGGAATCATTTCTGGTAGCACAATTGTTATTAAAGGCTATCTTACACTGTCCTGTAAAAAAATTACCTTATAATATTGTTAAATTGATATCGGAGTTTCTCCCGATAATGGGTAATCCTGAGTTTATCCCAGGTATATTCCAAGATGTATTTAG
Organism: Bombina bombina; assembly: GCF_027579735.1. Classification (NCBI taxonomy): domain Eukaryota; kingdom Metazoa; phylum Chordata; class Amphibia; order Anura; family Bombinatoridae; genus Bombina; species Bombina bombina. Next base: position 813,516,293 of record NC_069502.1, on the reverse strand, counting down.
ACGATGGGCGGATCTTGGATTACTATATGTTCATCAATTTTTTGTTGCAAATCAAATAATGACTTCAGAGTCTTTTTTTCAAAAGTTTAATCTTCCTAGGTCTAATTTATATGCTTATTTTCAGTTGTGTCATTTTGCCTTTTCCCATAAATGGGACACTAAAGCTTTGTCTGACTCGTGTGATATCAAGAATGTAATACGTAGATTCTCATTAGGTTCTACTTCAATGTCTTTGATTTACGACATTAAGAGCTCGCTTCCATTGAGTCGTTAAAAATGGAGCCGTAAGCTACCGAAGCGGACGACAGCTAAAAGTAATTTACGGCTCCATTTTAGTACCAGGTTTCCATTGAAAAGATTAGCGTGTTGCGCGCAGTCGCTCTTTTCGGCCGTACGTAAGTTTGCGTTGCCAACCGATGTCGGATTTGTCGAAAAGCGCGCCATAACAAGTGCATTGCCATGGTAACCCGACCTCTGTCTATAAGAATAACGGTTTGCGCCTGCGCTCTTTACCTGTGATCGCCTCTAGAGAGAAAGACACGGGAGCTAGTTGCGTTGGTAGGAGTTTTGGGTTTTTGAGAGTTGTTTGAGAGTTAGTGGAGAGTTTGATATTTGATTTTCATATATTCTTATTGTAGGCCTCATATAATATTAGGAACACACACACACATCCATACATTAGTTAATTAACACACATTAGTTTATACACACAAATACACACACACACACATACACACTTTTATTTGATACAAACACATTCACATTTTTTTTTTCATTAACCCCCATATCCCCATCTTCCTTTATTACTCCTTTCATTAATCCCCTTATTCCACTTCCCATCCCCCCTTTGACTACCCTTCCCTTCCTCACTATATAACTTTTTTTTTTATATATAAATTTTGCCCATCCTATTTTTTTTTTTTTAACATCCCATATTTTTTGTTTCATTTGACTATATAGCTCACCCCTTTCTTAATTTGCATCCCTTATTATTTTTCTATAATTTTGTTCTAATCCTCCTTAGTTTTTCCTTTTTCATTTACATCCCTTTGTTTATTTTCACCCCCACATTTTATTTTTATTTTGAGGGATATAGAATAGAGATAGTTAGGGTCTAGATAGGTTAGGTAGTTAGTTTTGGGGCTATTTAATTTAGGGTTTAGTTAGGTGAATTAGTGTAGTTAGGTAAGCTAGGGACTTTAGTGTTAGGTTAGAGTTAGGGAGGAAAGAGAAAGGGATGGATAGGCCTAGTGGAGTTGGGAAGGGGGTGGCTAGGGGGAGGGCAGTGGTGAGGGTGGATAGAGGGAGGGGGGAAGTAGGGAGTAGTATGGGCAGGAATAGGGGCCGAGGTTTGGGTGGAGGATTTGTCCTTCCTCAAACCCTGGCAGAGGAGGGAAGGAGAGATGGTGGAAGAGGAATGGAGGTGGGAGGAGTGAGGAGGAGTCAGCCTCAGCTAGGCACAAAAAGAAAAGGGAAAGTGGGGCAGACTGTGGCAACTGGGGGTGGGGCTGGTGATAGCCTGTCACAGCCTGCAGGGACAGAGGAGGTAGAGAGGGCTGGTCCCCAGTCACAGGAGGGAGAGTCTGTGTCTGCTGGCCCTTCAGGTGTGAAGGGCAGGCTAAGAGAGGAGAGGTACTCTGAGGAGGAGAAGGAGGCTCTTGTTGAGGCATACTTGGAGAGGGCAGCTCAGCTGGAGAACCCTAACCTGAGGCCGGCTGTCCGGAATAAGCTGTGGGAGGAGATTCGAGTGGCAGTCAGCTGCTTAGGACGTAATCGTTCTACTGCCAGCATTAAACACCGCTATCATGACTGCAGGAGGGAAACCAAAGCTAAGCTGGCACAGCAGGCCAAATATGCACGTGGGACAGGTGGTGGTCCTAGCAAGAGAATACACCTAAGGTCATGGGAGGAGATGCTGTCCAATGTCATCTCGGATGAATCTGTTTACGGATGTAAGGGGACAATGGACACCTCTGTGCCAGCTGAAGAGGTCCATGAAGGTGAATATTAAATATCATATGTAATAAATGTTTTATTTCTAACAAATATATGTTAACATCAGAAATATATATCGGCTTTTTTTTTTAAAATATAAATGTAATCATACACATGTGTAATACAGAATATAGAATGTTCATATATTATATATGTTTAGTAATCAATTGTGTTCAAGCATCAGTGGAAAACATACCTAGGTAGGATTAGTACAAGTAATGTTTTACATGGTTCAAAGTCTAATTTGCACAGTAACTTAAAGTGATAGTAAACCCAATGTTTTTATTTCATGATTCAGATAGAGCAGAAATTTTAAGCAACTCTCTAATGTACTACTATTATCAATATTTCTTTGTTCTCTTGGTATCTTTATTTGAAAAAGTAGGAATGTAAGCTATGGAGACTTTGCATTTTTGGTTCAGAACCCTGGCTAGCGCTCGTGATTGGTGGCTACATTTAGCCACCCAATAAGCAACAGCAACCCAGGTTCTGAAACAAAAATTGTCTTGCTCTTAAGCTTTACATTCTTGCTTCTCAAATAAAGATACCAAGAGAAGGAAGAAAATATGATAATAGGAGTAAAATATAAAAAGTTGACTAAATTTGCATGCTCTGTCTGAATCATGAAAGTTTAATTTGTACTTCATTGCCCCTTTAATGGCATCTTAACATAGTTGTAGTGGATATATTCATCCTGATTTCTGGAGTGGCTATCTGCTCAAACAAGCAAGGGTATAGATTTAAATTCTTTCTATCTATATCATATATATGGACTATGTGTAATACAAAGAGTCGCTTGGAGGCACAATCTTTAAATATACACCTCTGGTTAAATATGTTTAAGTTCATACAGAAATAATATATATATATATATATATATATATATATATATATATATATATATATATATATATATATATATATATATATATATATATATATATATATATATATATATATATATATAAAACTATATCTATATCTATAAATTTGATTTTCAAATGTTAGATGTTTCATCAGATTAATTTATAATTACAATTTATTTTTCAGAATTGGAACATGAGTATGAGTCCTCAACAAGACCGGAGGCCAGTGATGTTCCGGAATTCAGTGAGGAGGAGGAGGGGGATGTTATTGAAGCTGGATACTCCTACCTCAGCATACTTGAAGGAGATGAGCAACAGCCACTGGCCTATGAGGTTGAAAATGTTCCTGGCCCATCCCCATATTCATCTGGGAGGACATATCATCAGATGCAGCCTCCACCACCACAGCATTATCAGATGCATCCTCCACCACCACAGCATTATCAGATGCATCCTCCACCACCACAGCATTATCAGATGCATCCTCCACCACCACAGCATCAGCAGATGCCTCCTTCATCACCACAGCATCAGCAGATGCCTCCTTCATCACCACAGCATCAGCAGATGCCTCCTTCATCACCACAGCATCAGCAGATGCATCCTCCACCGCAGCATATGTACTATATGCCACCTCAACAACAGATTCAGCACCCTCCCATGGCACAACAAATGCCGCCACCACTACCACCACAACAACAATCACCCCCCCCCCCCCCCCACCAATGTCTGTCCTCAATTGGATATTGAGCCACCCACACAGTCCCCAAGACTGAGTGACGACAACCTCACACAGAGCCAGGAATATGTGCCGGAGACACCTATACAGCCACAAGTGCCCCCCATGGAATCCAATATCCCCGCACAGTCCCAGCAGGATGCTCTACTGAGGCTCATTCACAGGGAGCTTAGACTTACTAGGCTCCAGCAGCAGCATGATTTCAGGAGGCTACAGAGCCAGATGGACATACATAATGCCGCACTCGTCCGCCTGGCAGAGGCAGTGGAGAGGCTTGCAGATAGGCCGCAAACTCCCTCCTCACTCGCATCCTCCGTTATCTCCCTGCAGGACCCTGAATCGCATGTTTTAGCCTCCCAGTCAGCTGGTGTGCGTCGCCCAAGACGCCACACTTCCATCCCAAGTACCTCTCCTCCAAAGGCCAAATCCCGCCGCAAGCATTAATAAGTATTTTTTTTTTTAAATTATTTCCAGATATATAATATCTAATTTTTTTGTATGAAGCACTTTCTTAAGTGTGATTTCCATCTCATAAATATGCATATATTTTTCTAATCAAAATTAGAAAATATATTTCAAAATTGTTTTAATAGCTGTTTATTTTCAAAACATTAACAGCTTTATTCTTTTTTATTTCACATGATGTCAATTAATATGCAGGTGTACATTGTTGATAAATGTATGTGTCCTTTTATTGAGGATATTATGCCGTTTAAGAATACTTGGGGATACGTGTCTGAAATTTATACAGTATATGCTATCTAACATTGGTCAACGTGACATGTGTAAATGTTATGATTTATATTCCACAAGCATATGTTGTTTGCTCCTTCAGATGAAGCTAATAAGGCTTATACAGTTATAGAAGAGTTGAAAAGTAAATATTCCTTCCTGTTGATATGGCCAAACACCTTGCATTCATTCTAGTCCTATGTGGAATGTAATATCTGAAATATATACCTATCATGACTAATACCTATCATGACTAATGCACTCCTTTTTGTCAAGATTATTATTCAATATTTAGAATAATTAGATAAATGTATCTTTATGATATTTAAGCAATGATGTATACACAACATATATGTGATTGCCATGATATAGAGGTGATTAATACATTTTAATTGACATCATATGAACAGACACAGACTCTCCGTGGGACCAATGCACAATGCACTTTTAAATTGTTTCAATAATTCCATGTTAAAGACAATACTTCATATCTCTTGAAGTATGTAATATTAAGCATGTATGTATTTTGGTTAATAGTCTAAATATTGCAAATGTATTATCTGCTTTAGCAGACATGACATTACATATATTTTATAAATATTAGTACTATGACACATTATAACTTTAATGTGTTATCGTTTTGTATTGAATAAATATGATTTTCACATTGAAAATTACATTTGAATGAGGGTAAATCTGTAATAATAAAACTCATCTTCATTATAAACAACTTATTTCCTTTGAATTATTTTTCTATATGTATTGAGATTATATATAGCATCCCTGGGCAAAGGTTTCATTTTGAATAGGTAGATATTTTATTTATTTTTATAATATTTTACCAGGAAAGATACATTGAGATTTCTATAGTTTTCAAGTATGTCCTGGGTACACAAAACATTGCATTGATACAATGGGTACAATAAAATAAAAAATAATAATAATACATATGCCCAAAAATTTAACATAGAACAGGTAGGAAATATATAATCAACAATGACAGGTGCATTCTGTTTTGAGATATGTAGAGAGGGATCTCTTAAAGAATATTAGGCATGGGGAAGGTTTGAAAGTGTGCGGGAGGTCGCTCCATAATTGTGGTGCTTGCATATATTTTTATATGTACATACATATTGATATTTCTATGACAACATGGGTGCAAATATTCCTATACATAGGACCAATAAATGTAGCATATATAATGTTATTTGTACATTGAAACACTCATAATTTCTTTGGGATTTGCAATTTCAATGAGAAACAGGCCTCAAAAAAGCTCTTTTTCCTCCTTTACACCTAGTTGAGCTGGGGGTAATATGTCTCAATGTATCGACAGCCTCCGACAGTGTATTAACGGTTAGCGCTTTCAATGGAAACCTGGTATAATTTATCGATTAACGGCTTCTATTACTTTCTATGGGACGCGAAAATCTTTTCGGCAGCCGAAGTCCGGCAGCCGATATTGAGGTATAACGCGCCATTGGAAACAGTGGTTAAACGCTATTGCTTTCGACAGCATATTTAACGGTTTGCGAGTGCACGCAAACTGAATTACGACTCAATGGAAGCGAGGCCTAAGTTGGCTAAACAGGGTGAATTATATGTAAACAAATTACATAATTTTTGGGGTGTGTTTTTTCCCTCCTTAGAGGAGGCCAGGATAAAACAAAGTTTTTTAGCAGTAGATAAATTACAGATCTCTATGTTATTGAAAGAATCGCACATCAAATTAATTAATAATTATTATCTATCTCCATATAAAATGTCTAGATTCTATCCTTAACAAACCTTTGGTTGTCCACGCTGCTCATTTATTAAAGCTGATATTTTCCATCTGTTTTGGTCCTGCCCTAAAATTCTGCAATTTTGGCAGAAGATTTGGTATTGGTATAGCAAACTTTACAAGGATCCGAGACAGTTCACAGCTGATGAGATATTTTTTCTAATAAGTTTCGAGCGCAGACCAAAAAGAATGGTTAAAGTCTTAAATACTATTCTTCTCACTGCAAGACACCTAATAATTAAAAGCTGGAAAGACCATGTAGCTCCGAGTTTTTCACTTTTTTTGAAAGAAATCCAACTTCAGATCCTGTTCGAATCTTATCATACAAAATTTTTAGTGGAAACTAGGATAAAAAATTTCCTCCTGGATTGGCTCCCACTAATTAAATCTTACCCACTACCAATTCAAAGATGTATTCTCATTCCATTTCTAAATTCTATCTCGTTTGCAGAACTTGTTATATCTAATCTATTTCCTCCAGCATGGTTGGCACGACCCAGGGAGGTTGGCCCCTGAATATCAGGAATTTATGACTAGGCGGAGCGGAAATGTTAGCGATAGAATATTTTTAAGCAGTGCTGGTTTTCAGCCTATAAGAGATTAAATGAGAATATACGTGGCGGGATGGGGGGGGGGAGAGTTCCTCCCCCTTTTTTTTTTTTCTTTCTCCCCTTTTTTTGTTTGTATTGTTTCTATTTAATGAAAACCCCAACAGTGTATGGTTAGTATTCCTCGAATAAAGACATCAGAGTTTGTTATAGGATATTCGTCAATGGTGTATTAGAGCAAACAGGGGCATATTAATGCATAGGCTGACAAGGCCAGTGCCTAGGGCAGCAGGTCTTGGGGGGGTGGCACCTGGCCGCTACTGCACTAAATATGTGGGGTTATTAAAACATTTTTTTTACAATTTTGACAAGTCGTTATTTTACATTAAAAAAAAACGTTTGTTTTTTTTTGCCCGGGAACTTTTCTGAGGGCCGGGGCAGGTGCACTCTCAAATGTGCAGTAGAGTGTGGAGGGCTGGGGGTATGAGCGGCGCCGGCGAGTGCTCTGTCTGTGGATAGTTACAGAGGGTCGATACAGACTGACTGAGACAGTTATGAAGTGGAACGGATTCGGAAGGAATGGAAGGAAGAACTTGTCAGAGTCAGACTAAGGTAATAAAACTTATAAAGTGGCCGTGCATGCACTTTAGTAATCCAGCCTGGGTTTGTTAGCTCTCTGACTGCAGTAGTCAATCAGCACAACTGTGTCATTACCTATTGCTACAATCCTGCTGCCACCATGCAATACTATGTGTGCACTGAACCCCCAGCCTGCTCTGTGTGACTGGCACTGTACTGCCAGCACCGGGAATGCATCATCTATTCCCTGGGCACCCACTGGTTGCATTGATCAGGATCTCCGATCTGTGCAAAAATAACATGTGCTGTCTGCATATACAGCGCTCATTGATTGTTGCTATAACGATACCTGTATTTACTAGAGTGGATGTGGTATATTGGTATGTAAAATAGTGCTGCTGCTTTTATTTACACCCTCAGCCAGTTGTGGGATTTAGACAAGCATACTGTGTATGACGAATGTGAGATCGATGTTATTGTGTTTTTATTTGCTCAAATTCTCTTTATAACGTATGACTCAAGAAATACCCTATTTACTATTATGTTAATTACATTTTCCCCAAGTGTACACATGTACTTTGCACGTATCACATATGTTAGATTGCTCATTCCTATTAAGATTATACGTTGAATAAATTAACCTCTTGATGGCTATAAGTTTATACTTATAGCCATCAAGAGGTTTATTTATTTAACGTATAATCTTAATAGAAATGAGCAATCTAACATATGTGATACGTGCAAAGTACATGTGTACACTTGGGGAAAATGTAAATAATATAATAGTAAATAGGGTATTTCTTGAGTCATGCGTTATAAAGAGAATTTGAGCAGCAGGGGGTTTGAATAAATTAACCTCTTGATGGCTATAGTCAATGTGTTGGTGGTGCACACTCAGTGAAGGAGCCTGCTGTGCAGTTGTTGTTTCTTTACATTCCTCTCCAGGGCTCCCCGCATGTCTCTTCTTATCCTGCCGCTGCCTGCTTGTATTTGCCAGCCACATAATTCATTGTTGTGTGCTTTTTTACGGCATGCAGAATTTTGAGTGCCTAGGGCAGCACAAACCCTAAATACGCCCCTGAGAGCAAATATGAGGTATTATTTTTTTTTCTTTCTTTTTGATTATAATGATGATGTATTGGTATGTGGAAGATAGAATTGATGTTAATGCTTTGTCTTTATTTTTGTTTTCCTTTTCTCCCTTGCATCCTGCGTGTTGCAAGGGAAAACGAATGGCTTATGATTTACACTGTTGGATTATAAATAAAATATATAAAAATACTGTATATGTACATGAAAACCATATAAATGCCTGTGTCTGTGCATGAAAACATACAAATGAATGTGTCTGTTCAAGGAAACCATACATTTTCTGGTATCTGTGCATGAAAAGCTTACACATGCCTGTATATGTGCACGGAAACCATACATATGCATGTATATGTGCATGTGCATGAAAGCATATAAATTAATCTATTTAACTAGAAGAATGCCTGTTTCTATGAATGGAAACTATACAAATGCATGTATCTGTGCTTGAAAACCATAAAAATGCCTGCATGTGTACATACAAAGCATACAAATGCCTATGGCTTTGCATGAAAACCATACAAATGCCTGGATTTGTGCATGGAAACCAAATAAAACCTGTATCTGTACATGAAAACATTCAAATGCTTGCATCTAGAAATGACAACCATAATAATGCCTGTATTTGTGCATGGAAAACATACAAGTGCTTGTATCTGTGCTTGGAAACCATACAGATGCCTGTATCAGTGTATAAAAATCATACAAATGCCTGTATCTGTGCATGAAAGTTGCCTGCCTGCCAGTGTGTGTGCCAGGCTCACAGCGTATACTGTGCCCACTTGCCCAGTGCCACCGGCACCACTCATATCTGGTGTAACAGTAGTGTAAATTTTTAAAAAAATAACTTTTTTGACTTTGAAACATCAGTCTGCTAGTGTAATCTAATTGCAGTTGCCTGCCTGCCTGCCAGCGTGTGTGCCAGGCTCACAGCGTATACTGTGCCCACTTGCCCAGTGCCACCGGCACCACTCATATCTGGTGTAACAGTAGTGTAAATTTAAAAAAACAACTTTATTGACTGTGAAACATCAGTCTGCTAGTGTAATCTAATTGCAGTTGCCTGCCTGCCAGCGTGTGTGCCAGGCTCACAGCATATACTGTGCCCACTTGCCCAGTGCCACCGGCACAACTCATATCTGGTGTAACAGTAGTGTAAATAAAAAAAAAAAAACTTTTTTGACTGTGAAACATCAGTCTGCTAGTGTAATCTAATTGCAGTTGCCTACCTGCCAGCGTGTGTGCCAGGCTCACAGCGTATACTGTGCCCACTTGCCCAGTGCCACCACTCATATCTTGTTTAATAGTAGTGTAAGTGTACATTTAAAAAATAAAAAACTTTTTTGGACTGTGAAACATCAGTCTGCTTTTTTGTGTCAGGCTCACAGTGTATACTGTGCCCACTTGCCCAGTGCCACCACTCATATCTTGTTTAATAGTAGTGTAAGTGTACATTCACAGTCAAAAAAGTTTTTTTTTTTTTAAATGTACACTTACACTACTATTAAACAAGATATGAGTGGTGGCACTGGGCAAGTGGGCACAGTATACGCTGTGAGCCTAACACAAAAAAGCAGACTGATGTTTCACAGTCAAAAAAGTTTTTTTTTTTTTAAAACATCAGTCTGCTTTTTTGTGTCAGGCTCACAGTGTATACTGTGCCCACTTGCCCAGTGCCACCACTCATATCTTGTTTAATAGTAGTGTAAGTGTACATTTAAAAAAAAAACAACTTTTTGGATTGTGAAACATCAGTCTGTTTTTTTGTGTCAGGCTCACAGAGTATACTGTGCCCACTTGCCCAGTGCCACCACTCATATCTTGTTTAATAGTAGTGTAAGTGTACATTTAAAAAAAAAAAACTTTTTGGACTGTGAAACATCAGTCTGTTTTATTGTGTCAGGCTCACAGCGTATACTGTGCCCACTTGCCCAGTGCCACCACTCATATCTTGTTTTATAGTAGTGTAAGTGTACATTTAAAAAAAATGACAGGCAGAGGCAGGCCACCCCACAGGTGCCGTCGTGGTCGTGGTGCTGTGATTCCCTTTGGCCCTAGAATAATGCCCAGTGTTCAGAGGCCACGTACCATGAACTAGAAAAGTTCTGAGGATATAGTTGACTGGCTAACACAGGACACCCAATCTTCTACAGCTTCCGTTCGGAACCTTGACGCACCATCCTCCTCCAGCTTAGCTTCGGGCACCTCTGAAGTTACCACTCGCCCGCCTAACGCCACCACCAACACTAGCACCACAGCCGCTTCACTTGATCTGTCAGATGAGTTATTTACACATCAGTTTGAAGAAATGAGTGATGCGCAACCATCATTGACAGAGGATGTAGATAACAGTGATATGTCTCAGTCAGGCAGCATTACAGACATGGACGTACGGTGTGATGATGATGATGTTGTACCCGCTGCTGCTTCCTTTGTTGAGTTGTCAGATACAAGTGAAGCGGTTGATGATGGCGATGCGTCCGTGGATGTCCCGTGGGTGCCCGCTAGAAGAGAAGAAGAAGAGGGGGAAAGTTCAGATGGGGAGACAGAGAGGAGGAGGAGGAGACGAGTTGGAAGCAAGGGGAGGTCATCGCAAGGAGCTAGTGGCACAGTCAGACAGCATGAATCGGCACCCGGGGTCAGCCAGACAGCACGCCAATCAACGCATGCTGTTGCCACCACCAGAATGCCGTCATCGTAGAGCTCAGCAGTGTGGCATTTTTTTTGTGTGTCTGCCTCTGACAACAGCGATGCCATTTGCAACCTGTGCCAAAAGAAACTAAGTCATGGGAAGTCCAACACCCACCTAGGTACAACTGCTTTGCGAAGGCACATGATCGCACATCACAAACGCCTATGGGATGAACACATGAGTACAAGCAGCACACAAACTCAAAGCCGCCATCCTCCTCTTGGTCCAGCATCTTCAGCCACGTCAACCACTACTGTCCTCCTTGCCCCCTCTCAACCATCCGCCACTCCGTCTCTCTTCCGGAGCAGTTCCTGCTCATCTGCCCACAGTCAGGTGTCTGTCAAGGACCTGTTTGAGCATAAGAAGGCAATGTCACAAAGTCACCCCCTTGCCCGGCATCTGACAGCTGGCTTGTCTGAACTCTTAGCCCCCCAGCTTTTACCATACAAGCTGGTGGAGTCTGCAGCGTTCAAAAAATTTGTAGCTATTGGGACACCGCAGTGGAAGGTACCCGGCAGAAATTTCTTTGCACAAAAGGCAATCCCCAACCTGTACTCGATTGTGCGAAAGGAAGTAATGGCATGTCTGGCACACAGTGTTGGGGCAAGGGTCTATCTGACCACTGATAGCTGGTCTGCAAAGCATGGTCAGGGCAGGTATATCACCTACACTGCACATTGGGTAAACCTGCTGACGGCTGCCAAGCATGGAATGCTTGGCTCTGCAGAGGAGTTGGTGACACCGCCACGACTTGCAGGCAGGCCTGCTGCCACCTCCTCTACTCCTCCTACTCCATCCTCTTCCATAACCTCCTCGGCTGAGTCCTCTTCTGCTGCTGCGTCTTGCTCCACATCAACGGCACCCCCCCAGCTCCCCAGGTACTATTCCACATCCCGGATACGGCAGTGTCACGCTGTCTTGGGGTTGACTTGCCTGAAAGCAGAGAGTCACACCGGACCAGCACTCCTGTCCGCCCTGAACGCACAGGTGGATTAGTGGCTGACTCCGCACCAACTGGAGATCGGTAAAGTGGTTTCTGACAACGGAAGTAATTTGGTGGCGGCATTGAAATTGGGCAAGTTGACACATGTGCCGTGCATGGCACATGTGTGTAATCTGATCGTACAACGCTTTGTGCATAAGTACCCAGGCTTACAAGACGTCCTGAAGCAGGCCAGGAAGGTGTGTGGCCATTTCAGGCGTTCCTACACGGCCATGGCGCACTTGTCAGATATCCAGCGGCGAAACAACATGCCAGTGAGGCGCTTGATTTGCAACAGCCCGACACGTTGGAATTCAACACTCCTAATGTTCGACCACCTGCTCCAACAAGAAAAAGCCGTTAACGAGTATTTGTATGACCGGGGTGCTAGGACAGCCTCTGCGCAGCTGGGAATTTTTTTGCCACGTTACTGGACGCTCATGCGCAATGCCTGTAGGCTCATGCGTCCTTTTGAGGAGGTGACAAACCTAGTCAGTCGCACCGAAGGCACCATCAGCGACATCATACCATTTGTTTTCTTCCTGGAGCGTGCCCTGCGAAGAGTGCTGGATCAGGCCTTAGATGAGCATGAAGAGGAAGAGTTGTGGTCACCATCACCACCAGAAACAGCCTTATCAGCATCGCTTGCTGGACCAGCGGCAATGCTGGAAGAGGATTGTGAGGAAGAGGAGTCAGAGGAGGAATGTGGCTTTGAGGAGGAGGAGGAGGAGGAAGACCAACCACAACAGGCATCCCAGGGTGCTCGTTGTCACCAATCTGGTACCCGTGGTGTTGTACGTGGCTGGGGGGAAGAAGATACCTTCAGTGAGATCACTGAGGACGAGGAACGGGACATGATGAGTAGCTCGGCATCCAACCTTGTGCAAATGGGGTCTTTCATGCTGTCGTGCCTGTTGAGGGACCCTCATATAAAAAAGTTGAAGGAGAACGACCTGTACTGGGTGTCCATGCTACTAGACCCCCGGTATAAGCATAAAGTGCCTGAAATGTTACCGAATTACCGCAAGTCGGAAAAGATGCAGCATTTCCAAAATAAATTAAAAAGTATGCTTTACACAGCGTATAAGGGTGATGTCACAGCACAATGGGAATCTAACAGGGGAAGAGGTGAAAGTAATCCTCCTCCTCCCACGACCACGCTGGCAAGAACAGGACTCTTTACTACAGACGTGTTGTTGATGGAGGACATGCAGAGCTTTTTAAGTCCTATGCATTGCCACAGCCCTTCGGGGTCCACCCTCAGAGAACGACTCGACCGACAGGTAGCAGACTACCTTGCCTTAACTGCAGATCTCGACACTCTGAGGAGCGATGAACCCCTTGACTACTGGGTGTGCAGGCTTGACCTGTGGCCTGAGCTATCCCAATTTGCGATAGAACTTCTGGCCTGCCCCGCTTCAAGTGTCCTGTCAGAAAGGACCTTCAGTGCAGCAGGAGGTATTGTCACTGAGAAGAGAAGACGCCTAGGTCAAAAAAGTCTAGATTACCTCACCTTTATTAAGATGAATGAGGGATGGATCCCGAAGGGACTGACATTGGGCGATACATTTGAGTAAAAAAGGCCTGATGAGATGAGCTGCCTTGGGCTAAAAATGGTCCACACGCTGCTGTATTTTATCTCCAAATGCTGGATGACTTGCGTGACTTATCCACCACCAACTAGGGTTCAAGCCGCAATGTTTTAGGGCACTTTCTGCCTGGGAAACAAACATCAATTTTTCTGGCCGCTGCTACAGCAGCGGCTGCAACAATACCTAATTTTTCAGGCATGTGTACATGCCAAATTTTTCGGGCCTCTGGTGCTGCACTGTGGCTTCAAAAACCAAACCAAAAAAAGGCACGTAACAGGGATTAAACTGATAGGAATAGTACTACTTAACACACCATTCATATCTGGTGGCACAGTAGATTGCACACGCAGTGCCCCAAATTTGAAGTAGGAGGACTGACCAAGCATCTTTTTCCATCTCCCGGTTCCTAAAATCCATGCCATATACACGTCCCCTGATAGGAGACGTAACAGGGATTAAACTGATAAGAATAGTACTACTTAACACACCACTCCTATCTGGTGGCACAGTAGATTGCACGCGGTGCTCTGACAAAATCCAGAAGGACATTTGGCAGACGGACATTTGGCAGACGGACATTTGGCCGACAGGCAGAAAGCTAAAGAATGTTCCGATTTCGGCTGAGGGCAGATACGTTCCAGAGTGCTCTGTTCAATTCAGAGCCTCGGGCGCCGCAACTGCCTCTGGTAACCTTACCATGGGTCTCAGACCGCACGTCTTGTAATTCTCTGTCTGGGAAATTATCTATCTATCAAATCTATCTATTTATCTATCAAATCTATCTATCTATCTATCTATCTATCTATCTATCGTATCTATCAAATGTATCTATTGCATCTATTGATCTATCTATGTAATCTATGTATCTATCTATCAAATCTATCTATCTCGTGGCCGGACCGACCAAGCATCTTTTTCCATCTCCCGGTTCCTAAAATCCATGCCATATACACGTCCCCTGAGAGGGGACGTAACAGGGATTAAACTGATAAGAATAGTACTACTTAACACACCACTCCTATCTGGTGGCACAGTAGATTGCACGCGGTGCTCTGACAAAATGCAGAAGGACATTTGGCAGACGGACATTTGGCCGACAGGCAGAAAGCTAAAGAATGTTCCGATTTCGGCTGAGGGCAGATACGTTCCAGAGTGCTCTGTTCTAATCAGAGCCTTGGGCGCCGCAACTGCCTCTGGGAACCTTACCATGGGTCCCATCCGCATGTCTTGTAATTCTCTGTCTGGGAAATTATCTATCTATCAAATCTATCTATTTATCTATCAAATCTATCTATCTATCTATCATATCTATCAAATGTATCTATTGCATCTACTGATCTATCTATCTAATCTATGTATCTATCTATCATCAAATCTATCTATCTCGTGGCCGGCCGGACCGACCAAGCATCTTTTCCCATCTTCCGGTTCCTAAAATCAATGCCATATACACGTCCCCTGATAGGGGACGTAACAGGGATTAAACTGATAGGAATAGTACTACTTAACACACCTTATAATAACGCAGAGAGAGGCAACGCAGAGAGAGGAGTCTGAAGAAGAGGAGTCAGAGGAGGAAGGTGGCTTTGAGGAGGTGGAAGACCAAACACAGCAGGCATCCCAGGGGGCTTGTCGTCACCTTTCGGGGACCCTTGGTGTTGTACGTGGCTGGGTGGAGGAAGAGACCTTCAATGACATCAGTGAGGACAAGGAACGGGACATGGCTAGCTTGGTATCCAACCCTTGTGCAAATGGGGAGTTTGCGGTTGTGCAAATGGACTGTTTGCGGTTGTTTGCGGTGCGTTAAACCTGATCAATACAACATCATACCTGATGTTTTAAAGCACGTTATTCCAAACAATTTAGGAATGTTAGGTGATTTATGCCCTTTATGGATTAAAACCAGACTCTGCATCAACTATGTAATTTTCCGTGGGAGTTTTGCCATGGATACCCCTCCGGCATGCCACAGTCCAGATGTTAGTACCCTTGAAACAACTTTTCCATCACTATTGTGGCCAGAAAAAGTCCTTGTGGGTTTTAAAATTTGCCTGCCTATTGAAGTCAATGGCGGTTCGCCCGTTCGCGAACAGTTGCGGAAGTTCGCGTTCGTTGTTCGCGAACGGAAAATTTTAAGTTCACGACATCACTAGTATAGAATAGTGTGCCCGTAATAAAAATCCTGTTGTCAGTCAGAGTCACTGATATCACTTATCACTGTAGGATCTCCACACTCTCTCTATAACATTTCCAGCAATAAATAATCAGCAAGTGCTCCTTGCAATAACCCAAACAATCCACAATATCATTACAATGTGAAACATAGAAATAATCAGTTCAGGATAACCAGCTGAATCCCAAACACTCACCGGCCAGCGTGCTCACCCGGGCAACGGCCCGTCTACCATACGCAGAGCGTCCTCTCTTACTGCCGGGCATCGTAAATGAACTTTTTCAGGTATATAGGCTATCCTGTTGGATCCCTAAGTCTTCACCGGCTACCGTACTCTCCCGGGCAGCGGCCCGTCCACCTTACGCAGAGTGAGCGTCCCCTCAGAATGCAGGGCATTGTGGGTAAGTTGGGTGTGGCTCTATCTAGCCTCTTGATTGGTCCGTGTGGGTTTCCTTACCTCCTAGGGTCACCTATTGCAATCCACGGGTATCGTATCAGGTTTCGAAACTTAAAGCAACAGATCTTACTTTCTCTGGCTTCACCGGGCACAACCTCCGTTGATAACGCTATTATTCTTTACTTCTTGGTAATCCTTTTATTTAAGACAGGTCCAGCGGGCAAAGCAGTTAGGGCGTTCAGCGGATGGCAAAAAATTGATACAGCAAAAGAGAAAACATTCCGCTGAATACCTTATTTTAAAAAAAAAAAAAAAAAAAACTTTATTATCTTAGTTAAAATTAAACATAGAGAGAAGGGATAAAAACCCCTGTACACAGACTAACGCGTTTCGGCTAGGAGAGCCGTATTCATAGTCCTTAAAAACTCTTACAATGTGCTACCATTTATACCTAGTGCTCCACTCTCATTGGCAGAGCTGCTGATTGAAATTTAAGAAACAGAGGTTTTGCCTAAGCATAGAAAAACATATTGTGCCTAAATGCAAATCATGTTTGCACATATAACTTCTTATCATCTGTATTATATCAAACTTAACTCTAACTTGAATCAAATATACATTAAAACTCCAATATGTTATAGTAAAAAAGACCTAAGTTGATTAAATAAATACTAACATCATACCAATGTTATCATTCAAAGCCCATCTACCAACTGCTGTATGTGAAAATACCTATTTACAAGTTGTCAAATAGCACAAACAAAACTAGAGATATTCCACACTGGTTGAATCTCACAATGTTATTCCTTTATATACAACTTTATCTTTTATTAAGGTTATTCAAAATCTATCATACTAAAGCGTACTTACGGACATTACTAGTCCATAGGTTATTAATGCTAATAATCTATGTTGTTAATTAAAATGTCATCCCCTAAAATACGCTTGTTCACCTAATACACATATAATTATTAATCTATATGCAGAGGGTAAACAGCTTGGGGAAAAGATCTAGTAGATAGATAGACATTGAGATGAAGTGGGTGTATCAAACATTGAGGAAACAACAGAGGGATTAGTGTTTAAGAATAACAGTTATCCCACTCCAAGATATGGGTAGAGAAGCTTTTTTTTATATATATATATATATACACGTTAAATTAAATTGATTTATAGAGGTCCCTTACACTCAAATGTATTAATCTCACAGGTTAAATTAAAAACCAAGAAAATAGGCCTAACTACATGACACCGTCAACTAAGTCCAATAGTTAATGAACTGTTAAGAAAAAGCAACAAGAAAGAGGCGCCGATGGTGCAGATCAATGGGGGTTTTTAATTTACCAAACGTATGTGAACACTAGGTACTCACAATAAGAGGAGGCACTCAGTTGTGCCGGTAGACACAGGCTGGGTTTTAACAGCAATCCAGCTGGCTGAACAAGGAAGCAGCTCTCTATCAGCATCCAATAGGAGGAAATCTGAAAAGTGTAAGCAGGGATAGAGGCGCCAATGGTGCAGATAAATGGTGGTACAGTTAGCACTAATAGCCCACTCTACACAAAGTACTCACATTTATTGAAGGCACTCATTTGTACCTATAGAGGCGGGCTGGATTTTAGCAGCAATCCAGCTGGCTGATCCAGAGTAGAATGGCTGGTTCGTGGGTGTCAGAGTGCAGATACTCTAAAGTAGCATAGCAAGGCAGTACCATACATAACACTGAGAGTGGATGTATATTAAAAAAATGGATTTATTTAAAACATATAAAAAAGTTTACCACTCATCACAGTGTTAAAAAAGCAATTGGTACATCAGGAATACATGCGACGCGTTTCTCAGTTACAACTGTTTCCTCAGGCATCTTTCTAAACAAATCTTTACTCCTTATATAGGGCTATGCTACTGAAATACACCCACATCCCTCCCCCAACAATTGGCATGTACTACTTGGAGTTCAGGCCCAGAGGTTTCTTAGTCTGGAGCCTGAAGATCCAGTACATTTCCTGTCTTGCTAGAACCTTGAAACGGTCTCCTCCTCTTTTATGAGGTAACATCTTTTTAATGATTGTCCATTTTAGGGATCTGCTATCCTTATGATGTTGTTGTACAAAATGAGATACCAAGGGTGTAGTACTTGTGCCACTTCAAATGGTGGATAGATGTTCTCGTATCCTTGAGCGGACATCTCTGGTGGTCAAACCTATATATTGTAAATTACAGGTTGAGCACCAGAGCAAATAAAGTATGTTGATCTACAGTTCAAACAAGAGGAAATCTCAAAGGTTTCCCCTGTCACCACTGAAGAAAAGGAGGTTCCCACTTGAACGTGCTCACATGCCTTACACTGTGAATAGCCGCATCTGTATGTACCTTTATGTCTGAGCTATGATGACGATGATGCCCTTAGGGGGACTGGCTGTTTAAGTTGAGAGGGTGAGACTAAATTGCCTATAGTCTTATTTCTCCTATAGGAAAATCTACAACCCTCCTTAACTGTCTCCGCAAGGGCATCATCTGCTACTAACAATCTGAAATGTTTCCGGACCACCTCACAGATTTCATCATACTGGGCTGAATAATCCATCACAAAAGTTAATTTGTTACTTCGTGATTCCCTTTTTGGGACCCCCTTATCCTGCAAACGTTGTTCCCTAGGTGAGGAATTAACTTCATTTCTGGCTCTCTTAATGACCTTTTTGTTATAGCCACTCTGCTGTAATCGATTCTCCAGATCATACGCATGTTTCACGTAGCAAGGGGCTAAGGTGCAGTTTCTTTTAAGCCGCACAAATTGTCCCTTTGCCACTGAATGGGGCATATGCCTAGGGTGGCAACTCCTCACATGTAGAAGACTGTTGCCTGATATAGGTTTTCTATAAACCTCTGAGGTGACCCTACCCGAGGGCCACCCCCTAAGTTCAAGGTCCAGATAGTATACCAGGTCTCTGTTGTACTCAAATGTAAAACTTAAATTCAAGTTATTAGTACCAAGATAATCAACAAACTTTCTTGCTAGATCTCCATCTCCTCGCCACACAAAAAGCAAGTCATCAATGAACTGAAGGTACAGTTTAATGGCAGGTCTGAAAGGGTTCCCATCTGCATAGACGTGGGACCGCTCCCACCAACCCATGGATAGGTTGGCGTAATTGGGCGCAAACTTGGTGCCCATAGCGGCCCCACGCCTCTGCAGATAGAACTCCCCCTCAAATTGAAAATAGTTGTGGGACAGAAGAAATTGGGTCACTTTCAAAACAAAATCTCTGAAAGTCTCACTGTGTGTGGTTCCACTCTCCAAGAAAAAAGCTATTGCTTTTAAACCCCAAACATGGGGGATAGAGGAGTATAGTGATTGATGTGGTCTCACTATACAAAGTTGGTAGATGGGCTTTGAATGATAACATTGGTATGATGTTAGTATTTATTTAATCTTTTTTTTACTATAACATATTGGAGTTTTAATGTATATTTGATTTGAGTTAAGTTTGATATAATACAGATGATAAGAAGTTATATGTGCAAACATGATTTGCATTTAGGCACAATATGTTTTTCTATGCTTAGGCAAAACCTCTGTTTCTTTAAATTTCAATCAGTAGCTCTGCCAATGAGAGTGGACCACTAGGTATAAATGGTAGCACATTGTTAGAGTTTTTAAGGACTATGAATACGGCTCTCCTAGCCGAAACGCGTTAGTCTGTGTAAAGGGGTTTTTATCCCTTCTCTCTATGTTTAATTTTAACTAAGATAATAAAGTTTATTTTTTTTTAAAAATAAGGTGTTAAGCGGAATTTTTTCTCTTTTGCGGGACGTCAGACAGCCAGCTAATACACAGGAACTGGAACCACAAACAGGTCTGAGACAACGCAAGGGCAAAGCATACTGAACAGAGGCCCTTTAAATAATAAGTGATGACATCACAATTCTGAGACTGCAACCTGTCTCACTTGGATGATGTACACCAGTCTGCCCATAAAAGGGCGTGCAGAAAATGAGCAGCATCACACACTATGCACCAGAGTCAGAACAGAGGTGAGTAAAATGGCTGCAGCAGCACATGGCAAACAAAGCAGGGAAAAAATCCTGACAGTACCCTCCCCTCAACGACCCCTCCCCCGCGGGAGGACAATTGGGAAAACAGGCATGGAAGGCACGGAGGAGGGCGGGAGCATGAACATCAGAGAAGGGAACCCATGAACGCTCCTCCAGACCGTAATCCCTCCAGTGAACCATATACTGTACGCGGCCCCTGGACATACGAGAGTCAATAATGCCACTGACCTCATATTTTTTATGGTTGTCAACAAAGATAGGATGGGAACGAGGCAACACAGTGGTAAACTTATTACAAACCAATGGTTTCAAGAGGGAATCATGAAAAACATTTGAAATGCGCATTGCAGGAGGAAGGTCAAGAGTGTAGGCCACAGGATTGATCCGTCAGGGGTATTAAAAAAGAACCAACATAATGGGGAGCCAGTTTATTGGAAGGCACACGAAGGTTCAAGTTGCGGGAGGACAGCCAGAACCCTCTCACCAACCTGGTAGGAAGGCGCGGGCAGACACCTACGATCAGCCTGGAACTTTTGGCGCTGCATAGAACGATGAAGGCAATCCTGAATCTGCACCCACGTGGAACGCAGTTGCTGGAGATGCTCCTCCAAAGCTGGAATACCCGAGACATGAATGAATAGGGCAACAAGAATGGTTGAAACCCATAATTCGCCATGAACGGGGATAACTTGGAGGAAGCATTAATAGCAATATTACAAGCAAACTCTGCCCAAGGTAACAGTTCAGACCAATTATTGTGGTGATCTGAGACATAGCAACGGAGGAACTGTTCCAGAGCTTGACTAGACCGTTCCACAGCCCCATTGGATTGAGGGTGATATGCCGAGGAGAAGGAAAGCTGGATCCCCATTTGAGCACAAAAGGAACGCCAAAATCAGGAGTCACTATCTCCTTGGGTAACCCATGTAAACAGAAGACCTCCCAGGCAAAAATTGAAGCAAGCTCCTGAGCGGTAGGCAGCTTCTTTAAGGGAATGCAATGTGACATTTTAGAAAAACGGTCAACCACCATAAGAATAGCAGTATTACCATTGGAAACAGGGAGCTCGACAATGAAGTCCATGGAAAGATGTGTCCAAGGACACTCACCATTAGCAATATGTTGAAGAAGACCCACAGGAAGACGTTGAGGAGTCTTATTCTGTGCACAAACTGAGCAGGAGGCAACATATGCAGCAACATCAGAACAAAGACCTGGCCACCAGAATTGTCGAGTGACAGACCAAATCATTTGGTTCTTGCCTGGGTGACCTGCGGCTTTAGGATAGTGGTAAGTGTGCAAAAGTTTAGTTCGAAGATTCTCAGGAACAAAACACTTACCACTAGGTTTCTCAGGAGGTGCATTGGTTTGTGCAGCCAGGATCTCCTCCCCCAAGGGAGAAGTCAAATTAGTATGTATGGTAGCAAAAATATAGTCAGGAGGTATAACTGGAGTAGGTACAGATTCCTCCTTGGACAGAGGTGAAAATTGTCGAGAGAGGGCATCAGCCCTAACATTCTTACTACCAGGCAGGTAAGAGACCACATAATTAAACCGAGACAAAAATAGCGCCCATCTGGCCTGTCGGGGCGACAAACGTTTTGCTTCAGATAGATAAGTTAAATTCTTGTGGTCAGTAAGAATGAGCACTGGTACGCTAGTACCCTCGAGAAGATGCCTCCATTCTTTGAGTGCCAAAATTATGGCCAGTAATTTCCTGTCACCAATTTCATAATTGCACTCCGATGGAGACAATTTCAAAGAGAAGAAACCACACGGATGCAAGGAACCGTCAGGTGTATGATGTTGAGACAAGAGGGTAACTACTCCAGTCTCAGATGAATCAACCTCAAGAACGAAAGGCAGGACAGGGTTAGGATGAGCCAGAACTAGAGTGGCAGCAAAGGCAGTCTTAAGACTATCAAAGGCCTTAATGGCAGTAGGTAACCAATGGAGTGGATCATTCTCTTTACGGGTCATGTCTGTGATAGGTTTGATCAAGGAAGAAAAGTTTTTAGTAAACTTTCTATAGTAATTGGCAAACCCCAAAAAACATTGAATAGACCAAAGACCAACTGGGCGAGGCCACTGCAGAACTGCAGACAGCTTGTCAGGATCCATGGAGAACCCTGCAACGGAGATAACATAACCTAGGAAGGTTACTTGAGTACTTGAGTCTGATGGAACTCACATTTCTCGAGTTTACAAAACAGGCCGTTCTCACATAGTTTCTGAAGAACCCATGTAACATCTGAACGATGAGCCTCAAGTGTGGGCGAGTGTATGAGGATGTCATCTAAATACACCACAACACACTGTTGCAACATATTTCGTAGGACATCATTAATAAATTCCTGGAAAACAGCAGGAGCATTACATAGGCCAAAGGGCATAACAAGATATTCATAAGGCCCGCTCCTGGTGTTAAATGCTGTTTTCCATTCGTGGCCCTCCTTAATCATAACGAGATTGTACGCTCCTCTCAAATCAAGTTTAGAAAAGACCGTAGCTCCCTTGAGGTGATCAAAGATTTCCGTAATGTGCGGAATAGGGTAAGCATTCTTAATGGTAAGATGATTAAGACCCGTATAATCGATGCATGGTCTTAACTCGCCACCCTTTTTCTTCACAAAGAAGAAGCCAGCCCCTGCAGGAGAGCAGGATTTGTGGATGATCGCCCCCAACAGAGCATCGGCAACATACTCCTCCATAGCACAATTCTCTGCAACAGACAGAGGGTAAACCCGGCCCCGAGGAGGAATGGCTCCGGGTTGCAGGTCTATAGCACAATCGTAAGATCGGTGAGGAGGCAACGTACCGGCACGCACCTTGGGAAAAACGTCTAGGAACTCTTGGTACTCCTCTGGTAATTTAGATACCGAAGAAGTGCACAAGACTTTAACTGGTTTCCAAAGACAAGTGGAAATACATTGTGGAGACCACAACAAACTTTCGGACCTGTGCCAGTTGAGAATGGGATTGTGCTTTTGGAGTCAGGGATAACCCAGAACAACTGGAAAATGTGGAGAATTTATCATCTGGAACTGGAGGGTTTCAAAATGGAGAGCCCCAACAGCCATGGATAACAGAGCGGTTTCGTGAGTAACGAGTGCAGGCTGAAGGGGCCTGCCATCAATGGCCTCAATAGCAAGCAGAACAGACCAATGCAAAACAGGAATGGAGTGCTTTGATACAAAAGCACTGTCAATGAAATAGCCTGCAGCACTGGATTCAACAAGAGCCTGTGTGACTATGGAGGAGTCCACCCAGGAAAAGACAACCGTGACTAAAGGTTTCTCCTTTAGCGGTTCCAGGAACGAGGATAAACCAGCCAAGGTCTGCCCCCGACAGGATCGTAGGTGTGAGCATTTTTCCGGCCATGTAGGACAACAATAGAGGCAGATCCCCTCCCTCCTCCTAAAGGCCCTCTCCGCCGCAGAGAGATGCGTGAATCCCAACTGCATCGGCTCAGCAGTACCTGGTGACTCTGGACCAGGAGGCATGGGAGGAGAGGGAGGCATGGTTGGGAATGAACACGTAGGAGACAACGGAACAGGAGGCTTCCGCAAGTGCTCCTTGAAAGAGGGCCTCTCTCTGAGTTTGATGTCAATTAGGATAAAAAAATACACCAATGCCTTGAGATCCTCTGGTAAATCTCTGGCAGCAACTTCGTCTTTAATGGCATCAGAAAGCCCGTGAAAGAAGGCGGCAACAAGGGTTTAATTGTTCCAACCTACCTCTGCGGCAAGCGTACAGAACTCAATGGCATACTGAGCAACAGATCTTGTACCTTGCTGAATGGACATGAGTCATTTAGAAGCAGAGGAGGAGTGAGCCAGAACATCAAATACCCTTCGAAAGGAGGCCACAAATTCAGGGTAATTTGAAATAACAAGTTTATTAGTCTCCCTTAAGGGATTAGCCCAGGCAAGAGCTGTGTCAGAGAGTAACGAGATGAGAAATCCCACCTTAGCTCTGTCAGAGGGAAACGCCTGAGGTAACATCTCAAAGTAAATGCCAACCTGGTTCAAAAACCCTCTGCACTGAATAGGATCACCTCCATATCACTGAGGTAGAGGTGCAGAACCGGACATGCTCCTGGTAGGACTACTTGCAGCAGCGGAAACAGGAGCAGCCATAACTTGCAGGACACTTTGGTCCAAATGTGCAGTGCGAGTCAGCAGGGTTTGCAGGGCTAGGGCAAATTGATCCAATCGGTGATCCTGTTCATCCATCCTGGAAATGATGGTAGGTAAAGGTGGATTATTAGCACCATCAGGATTCATGGCCCTTGCATAATGTCAGGGTGCCGGGAATCAGACTGAGATGAGAAGTGCAAAAATAATCACACCTTTATTAATAGGAAAAAAATAATAAAAAGTCCACAAGTCAAATAACATGCCCGGAGTCAAAACCAGGGCTGGTAGTCAGACGAGCCGAGTCAGAAGCCAAAGCGAGTAGTCAGACACGCCGGAATCAGGAACAAGGAGAACAGCAGAGTCAGGAACAAGCCAGGGATCAGGAACCAGGAGGGATGTCAGACAGCCAGGTAATACACAGGAACTGGAACCACAAACAGGTTTGAGACAACACAAGGGCAAAGCATACTATTTTTTATTTTCTCCATTTGGATTTTCTAATAAAAAGAAGATGCCTCTGGATTGAAGTTTTAGTCTACTTTCTAACTTATGAGTAAGCCAATATTCTATCTTAAGCCAGAACTGCAGAATCTTAGGGCAAGACCAAAAACAATATAATAGGTCCGCCATAGAATTATTACATTTAGGACAACGAGCAGCTCCAGTCAAATTCCATTTGTTCATTTTCAATGGTGTAAGATAGACTTTATTAAGCAACTTTATCTTAGATTCTTTCCATGTTATAGATATATTTGCATTCTGGATCCATTTATAACTTGTTCTAATTGTCTTAATAGTCACATCCCTGTACCTTGTTCTCCATATCTCTACTAACCTGTCCAAAACTAATTGGCCTTGTTTTGCCAACATAATTTTATATAGTAAAGATATATTATGATTTCCCGTTTTATATACGATCATATATGACGCAATTTTAGTCTCTTCCCATGATTCCATATTGTGTCTCTTAAGCCCTTGTATAAAATGTCTAATCTGCAAGTATGCAAAAAAATTCTTATTAGGAATATTAAACTCTCTAGAAATAGCTTCAAAGGTTTTCACATGCTGCATGTTATCAAGACACTGATGGACAAAATTCAATCCTTTATGTGCCCACCTTTTAAAAATTTCTGACGATAGACCGGGTATAAATTTTGGTTTCCCCTTATCGGAAGAGAGGAAGATAATTCATAGTTCACATTTAGAGCTATATTGAGTTTTTGCCACGCAATCACCACATTACAAATTGTATTTATATTTTTTAATATGTTTTGGAAGTTGTAGAGCTGAGCAATGTAATATAGCCTTTAAGAAAAATGGAAAGATCACTTCTTCTAGCGAGAAAGATGTCAGATAGTTAGCATCTGTTATCTAATCCACAGCAAAATGTGCTAATGTGGCTATATTATATTTTTTGATGTCAGGAAGGGCCAGTCCTCCATCTTCTAGATTATATATTAGTTTTGCTATGGATAACATATGTCTCTTCTTGCCCCATAGAAATATAGGGCAATCCTTGTAAAACTGTTTAATATCGTGACTATATATGAAGAGCGGGACATTCTGTAGGATATACATTTATTGCGGAAATAAAATAGTTTTAATAATCATAACCTTAGCTGATAGGGAAATAGGAAAAGCTTTCCATCTGTCAAGCTTCAAAGTTGCTTTATTAAAAAAAGGCGTAAGATTCAGCCTATACCATTGTTTTGGGTCCACATGTAAATGTATTCCTAGATATTTAATAGATGAAGTCTATTTAAATACACACTCCTTTATGCTATTTCTATTTTTGTGGATCCATAGAATTTCCGACTTGCTAGTGTTGACTTTATATCCTGAAAAGGAACCAAATATCTTTATGATATTTAAGGCCTTTGGTATATTAATTTTAGTGTCTTCCACAAATAACAACAGATCATCTGCATATAGCAGCAGAGCTATCTTTTGTTCTCCTAGCATATACCTTTTAGCTCTTCCCGCAACACAATAGCCAGGGGCTCTATAGAAATGTTAAAGGGACACTGAACCCAAATTTTTTCTTTTGTGATTCAGATAGAACATGCAATTGTAAGCATCTTTCTAATTTACTCCTATTATCAATGTTTCTTCATTCTCTTGCTATCTTTATTTGAAAAATAAGGCATCTAAGCTTTTTTTCTTGGTTCAGCACTCTGGACAGCAGTTTTTGATTGGTGGATGAATTTATCCACCAATCAGCAAGGACAACCTAGGTTGTTCACCAAAAATGGGCCGGCATCTAAACTTACATTCTTGCATTTCAAATAAAGATACCAAGAGAATAAAGACAATTTGATAATAGGAGTAAATTAGAAAGTTGCTTAAAATTTCATGCTCTATCTGAATCACGAAAGAAAAATTTTTGGGTTCAGTGTCCCTTTAAACAATAGAGGCGAGAGTGGGCAGCCTTGCCTAGTTACCCTATTCAGTGTAAAGTTATCTGTCTGACTACCATTAATCAATATAGGCGAATTGGGATAATCATATATTATCCTGATGAATTGAGTGAAATGTCCCGAAAATCCAAACTTTTCTAAAGAAGTATATAAATGATCCCATATTATTAAATCAAATGCCTTTCCGGCATCAACCAAAATTAATGCCAAATATTGTTTAATCTGAGCTTTGATTTATCCCTAAAATATTCAAGAACCAATGTAACTTTGCGCATATTTTTAGTAGAGGATCTTCCAGTCATGAACCCAGATTGATCTGCATGTATGACATACATACATACTCAAGACACAGCTTTAATCTATTAGAAATAATATGTGTTAACTTGTAATCTGTGTTTAACAGAGATATGGGTCTGTACGACCCGGGATCTAGAGGTTTTTTATCTTTTTTTAGGATCAATGTTATATTAGATGCTGCAAAATATTTAGACATTGTTTGTGCATAAATATAATATTGGTTGAACAAATTAGAGTATCAGCTATCTCTATTTTTTATATTTTGTACATTTCTGCGGGGATCTGATCTGGTCCCGGAGCTTTATTACATTTAGCATGCTCTATAGCTTCTATGACTTGAACATCTTAAAATCTCTCCACTTTTGTATCAGCCAATTACTGAAATGCTCATTGCTTACCAAAAATTTGGGGAAGAAAAAATTAGTCCCTCTATCTCTTTGACTTGGTCTTACCCAAATATCTAAAGCTATAATTGCGTGGTCAGAAATACTTATATCGTGTATTTTAGTTTTTACTTCTAGTTTAAAAAGTGAGTTAGATATTAAGAAAAAATCTATCTTGGAAGCACCAAAAGCTTTCGAATCACACATGAACAATTTAATATTAGGGTGTTGTGTACGCCATATATCATGTATCTTGAGATTTTTGCATACCTGTACAAATATTTTAGCCTTTTGTTTATTGAAAAAAACTTTTTTAGCACTGAATTTATCTAATTTGGTAGGAATTAAATTAAAATCCCCTGCTAGTATTACATTTTGTCCAATATGTTCCGATAAGCGGAAGATTAAATTGTTCTAAAAATTCACATCTGTTTTGTTAGAAACATATATCTTACACAATATTAGCTTAATTCCATTGACAAGAAATTCTACTATCAACCACCTTTCATCCGGATCTACATCTGTTTTAATAATACTATATAACAGATTTTTATTTATTAATATCACTACTTCCTTCTTTCTCCTGGAACAATCGGTGGCTATCACCTCCCCAACCCATTTACTTTTAAGTTTAATCACTTCTTCCAATTTTAAGTGCGTTTCCTATATACAAGTTATGTCAGGGTTCAATTTCCCAAGTTGTCTTACTATTAATTTCCTTTTGATTGGGGAGGTGATGCCACCAATGTTCCAGGATAAGAATCTAATATTTTCCTTTACAAATAATTTCTATAACATTTTATGTACAAAGAGGAGAGACGGGGGGAGAGAGAGAGAGAGAGAGGCAGGGAGAGAAACCCCCCCAAAAAAAACCACATAACACATATACTTCAACCAAAATTTACCAGCACCTTTCATTAGTTTAACTTAAAAAAAATATACTTCAGGAGTCTTCCTTGAAACCATTTTATTTAGAAATCTAAAATCACTCCTGTAATATTTTTTTCCTGTTAAACAAATCTTTGACTTCTGCTACATTACCCAACTTGATAAGACCATTCTCATCTTCAATCACAATTTTTGCAGGATATAAAAGCCTAGCTCTATAGCCCACATGTATTAGCTTAGTACATTATGGGGCCATTTCCTTTCTCCTGGCGGCCGTGTCACTGGAATAATCTTGAAAAAGCAAAATTCTGCTTTCTCCAATTATCAATTTTTCATTTTTCCTATATAAATGTAGAATATTCATCTTATCTTGGAAGTCTAAAAATCTGACCATAATTGGTCTGTTAAGACTCTTTCCAGTGGCACCGTCTCTAGGAGGGCCCATCCTGTGGGCTCTTTCTATCTTTAATGGGAGAGTCTGTTGCTCAACACCTAGCATTTGAGGTAATATAAAAGCAGAAAAATGCAGTGTATCTTTAAACTCCTCTGTTTCTGTTAAACCTATAATCTTTACATTGTTTTGTCTGGAGTGGTCCTCCAGTTCATCTATTCTAGTGTTCAGAAGTTTTTTTTTTTTTTGTCTACTGTTGATACTATTTCTGATTGGTTGTTAAGCAAATCCTCAATTACTGAAATTCTATCAGTAAAATCCTATCCTCTGCCTCTGTTAGCCTACTAGCAAATTGCCTAACTTCTGTCAATAAATTTGACATCTGATTTTTCAACAAATCAAATTGGGGTAAAAAAAATGTCTGAAAGTTGGTTCACCATTAGTTGCATATCTGCTTTCGTAATTACCCCTTCGTTCTGTGTCTCACTTAGTGCATCAGATAACCGGTGCTTCCTATATTTAATTTTAGGTGGCATGGTCTGAGACGTCATATTAGTGTTGGAAATAAATCTTTCCATGTGTTCTAAGAATATACGTGATTAATAATAAATAGTCAGGATATAGAGAAAAAAGAAGAAAAAAAAGAAGAGATTACTTTACTCTGTGAATAATATGTGTATGTGTTACGGGTGTGTATGTGAAATCTAATTACCAATAATAAATGAAAAATAAAAAAAGAATACCTGTGTTACCGTGATAATTAAATTACCAAATTAATTGACACCTAGCTAACATCCGCACAGTGTCCTGAAATCTTATCTATATTGAACTAATTTACAACCTATTTTTAAAAAAACCCTGATTTATACTTCTCAGTATTACAAGTTAGCACTGAAAAACCTTGCCTTTACCTGGATCTAATACATACATATAATACATATATATAATCCTACCATTCTTATGAATTTATGTTATCTTCGTGTCTAACCTGATCTATGTTTAGTGTTTTTAAAGAAGATAACATTCAAACAGTTGAAAACAATTTCAAACACTTTCTTTCATGTAATTAGCAAGAGTCCATGAGCTAGTGACGTATGGGATATACATTCCTACCAGGAGGGGCAAAGTTTCCCAAACCTTAAAATGCCTATAAATACACCCCTCACCACACCCACAATTCAGTTTTACAAACTTTGCCTCCCATGGAGGTGGTGAAGTAAGTTTGTGCTAGATTCTACGTTGATATGCGCTTTGCAGCAGGCTGAAGCCCGGTTTTCCTCTCAGAGTGCAGTGAATGTCAGAGGGATGTGAAGAGAGTATTGCCTATTTGAATACAATGGTCTTCCTCTAGGGGATCTATTTCATAGGTTCTCTGTTTTCGGTTGTAGAGATTTCTTCTCCTACCTCCCTTTTCAGATCAACGGTATACTCTTATATACCATTACCTCTACTGATTCTCGTACTGATTCTCGTTTCAGTACTGGTTTGGCTATCTACTATATGTAGATGAGTGTCTTGGGGTAAGTAAATCTTATTTCTATTTATGACACTCAAAGCTATGGTTGGGCACTTTATATGTAAAGTTCTAAATATATGTTTTAAACTTATATTTGCCATGATTCAGGATAATCAGTATTCCTTATTTCAGACTGTCAGTTTCATTATTTTGGGATAATGCATATGAATATATATATTTTTCTTACCTTGAAAATTTTCAATTGACTTTTTTCCCTGTGGGCTGTTAGGCTCGTGGGGGCAGAAAATGCTTCAATTTATTGCGTCATTTTTGGCGCAAAATTTTGTCATTTCTGGCGTCATAGTTGACGCCGGAAGTTTGTTCGTGGTTGCGTCATTTTTTGGCGCATGTGTGTTACAGACGTTTTTTTGCGCCAAAAAATGTGGGCGTCGTTTTCGGCGCCAAAGGATGTGGCATCATACTTGGTGCAAAAAAATGGGCGTCGTACTTGGCGCCAAAAATGTGGGCGTCATACTTGGCGCCAAAAAATGTGGGCGTCTTACTTGTTCCACTTTTTTTCACATTATTTAAGTCTCACTTTTTTGTTGCTTCTGGTTGCTAGAGGCTTGTTTATTTTGCATTTTTTCCCATTCCTGAAACTGTCATTTAAGGAATTTGATAATTTTGCTTTATATGTTGTTTTTTTCTTTTACATATTGCAAGATATTTTTAAACACTGTTCCTGTATCAGAAAATGCTAAGGGATTCCTGTTGACTGATATCAGTCCTACCAAAGCTAAGTTCATTTATTTTAATGTTATGAATGTTTTTCTTTAGCTATGGTTTGTAATAAGTTATCATGATATACTTTTACATGCAGAGTCCATTAGTATTATGCTTTATATATTGCTATTCTTTTTACATCTTATGTACAAGATATACTTAGGAATTTATAAGAATATTTTTCTGATTCTATTTTAAAGGCTTTGTCTGACATCCTGCCTTCTAATAAAAAATTTTAGGTCTTTTTCACTTCTTATTTAGTTGATGAAGTTTCAAATGACCAACAACATACTGAATTATCCTTCTCTGATGGTGTTTTTTTCTCATTCAGAATTTTCTTCATCAGATATTGACACTAACAAAACTACTTTTTTATTTTTTAATAGAGTACATTTGTTCTTTGTTAAAAAGGTGTTGATTATTTTGGATATTATTTCTTTTGATTTAAAGACTAGCTAACATTTAAATTCTGCTTATTAACCTTTTGTGGTTTATTCAGAAGTTTTTCCAGTTCCTGATTCTAGGGAATGGAATAGGCTGAGAATTTCTTTTATTCCTTCTTTAAGGTTTTAAAATTGTATTCTTTGCCGGCAGTTAGTTTTCAGTTTTGAGGAAAGATTCCCCAAGTTAATGGGGCTATCTCTACTCCTGCTTAACATACTATTATTCTATATGAAATAGTATTTATTTTTTTCCTTCAGATGGTTGTATCTTATTTAAGGAAAGTTATTTATTTTCAGGTACTTTTCGTAGACCTGTAATTTATTTGGCTGATGTTGCAATTGCTTCATTCTTCTGGTTGGATACTTTAAGATCAAGTATCGGATTATGATTTGTTTAGCATTGTTAAGTCAACATGCTAATAATTTCATTTGTGTCGTCATTTTTTGATATTTTCGCAAATGAGGTTTAATCTATGTCTTTAGCTATTTTAGCTAGAAGAACTTTGTGATTTCAATCTTGGAATGCTAATTTGATTTCTAAATTCCATATTTCTTTTCCAAGTTAATCATTTATTTGGTTCATAATTGGATTCAGTTCTTTAATTGTTACTCTGGGCTTCAAGATTGAGTTCTTAGACTAAATTTTAAGCTTATATTAGTGCTTTTTTGGTCAGTGATTTTTGTTCTTACTAAGGAACGGAATCCTATATTCTTCCCCAAGTAACATGTTTATAATTGAAAGTTTTTCTTCATTCAATTAAGCCATTTAACAGTTCAAAGTCAGCTCCCCAAATTTGCATGTAGGTGCGGTTCTTATTCCAAGCTTAGCTGGTAAGGGGCAGGTTAAGACTTTTTTGAAATTGTTTGGTTCAATTCGGTCCAAACTTCTTAGATTTTGGGTACAGAATAGGATTCAGAGTAAAACCGTCTGTGAGAAGTCTTTTTTTTTTTTTTTTCTCTATCATATTCTAGCTATTCCAGTAAGGCTCACACTTTCCTGAAGTGTGTTTCAGACCTGTATGTTTTGGGTACTTGTGAAGCAAGTACAATAGATGCATATCTTCATTTTCTGATTACATTCAGATTATTTTCTTTTTCTGAGATTCTCTTTTTTTGACAAGCATTACCAATTTGTTGCTTTTCCTTCTGGTCTAGCGAAAGCTCTAAGAATCTTTTCAAGGTTCTCTGTGTTTCCTTATTTGGACGATTTCATGGTACTGGCTCAGTCTTTTCGTTCTGCGGAATCTCATAAGATTCAACTTTGTTGTTTCTTCAAGACATGGTTAGAGGATCTTTTTATCAAAAAGCTCCTTGATTCCTCACACAAGGGTCACCATTTTTAGGTTTCCAGATAGATTGTGTCAATGTCTTTGTCTCTAAACAGACAAGTGACAATTTTATTGGGTTCCGTTTGTCGGAACCTTCAATCTCTGTTTTAGGTCTCATGGCTGCAGCATTGGATTCGATTCCCTTTGCTCATTTTCATAGGAAACCTTTCCAGTTTTTTATGCTGAATTAATGGTGCAGGGATTCTAGGATATCACTTTTTATATCTTTGAATCCTAATGTTTAACTTACTTTGATTTGGTGGTTAAGATCACCATCATTTAGTTCTATGGGTCTCTTCGGTTCTTTCAACCTGGACCATGATCTCTACAGATGCGAGTCTTTTAGGTTGGGAGGCTGTCTGAGGATCTCTGTCAGCACAAGGGGTTTGGAAATCTCAGGAGGCGAGATTACCATTTGATATTTTGGAATTCCGTGCATTTCTCAGAGTTCTTCAGTTTTTGGCTTCTTTTTGAAGAAAGAGACGTTTATTGTTTTTCAGACAGACAATGTCACAACTGTGGCATATGTCAATCATCAGGGTGGGACTATCAGTCCTTAGGCTGTGACAGAAGTATCTCGGATATTTGCTTGGGCTAAATCCAGCTCCTATCTAATTTCTGTGTTTTTTCCCCAGGTATAGACAATTGGGAAGTGGATTATCTCTGTCAATCAAGCTTTACATCCGGGAGAATGGTCTCTTTACCCAGATATGTTTTTTTCAAATTGTTCAGATCTGAGGGCTTCCAGAAATAGATCTGATGGCATCTCATCTAAACAAGGAACTTCCCAGGGGCCTATTCAAGTCCGGGGATCCTCAGGCGGAAGCAGTGTATGCATTGACACTTCCTTGGAGTTATCAATCTGCCTATATTTTTTCGCTTCTGGTTCTTTTTAGAGTGATTTTCAAAATCATCAGAGAGCAATCTTTTTTGTTGCTGGTGGCTCCAGCATGGCCGCACAGGTTTTGGTATATGGTTCTTGTTCGGATGTCCAGTTGCCAATCTTGGTCACTTCCATTAAGGTCAGACCTTATATCTTAACATTCGTTTTTTCCATCAGGAATTCAAATTTTTAATTTGATGGTATGAAAATTTAACGCTTAGTACTTAGTCATAGAAGTTTCTCTGACTCAGTGATTAATACTATGTTGCAGGCTCGTAAATCTGTGTCTAGTAAGATTTATTATCGAGTTTGGAAGATTTACATCTCATGATGCTCTTCTTATAAATTCTCTTGGCATTCTTTTAGAATTCCTAGGATTTTATAGTTTCTTCAGGATGGTTTGGATAAGGGTTTTTGTCTGCAAGTTTCTTGAGAGGACAAATCTCTGCTTTTTCTGTGCTGTTTTCACAGAAAAATTTGCTAATTTTTCTGTTTATTCATTGTTTTGTTCAGGCTTTGGTTCGTATCAAGCCTGTCTTTAAGCCAATTTCTCCTCCTTGGAGTCTTAATTTGGTTCTGAGGGCTTTACAGGCTCTTCCGTTTGAGCATATGCTTTCTTTGGACATTAAAATTACTTTCATGGAAAGTATTGTTCCTTTTAGACATCTCTTCAGCTAGAACAGTTTTTGAATTATCTGCTCTTTCTTGTGAGTCTCCTTTTTCTGATTTTTCATCAGGATAAGGTGGTTTTGCTGTCCTCATTTCAATTTTTACCTAAGTTGTGAATTCTAACAACATTAGTAGAGGAATTATTGTCCCTTCCTTGTGTCCTAATCCTAAGAATTCTTTGGTAAGATTCTTACATTCTTTGGATGTGGTAAGAGTTTTGAAATATTATGTTGAAGCTACTCAGATTTCAGAAAGACTTCTAGTCTATTTGTTATCTTTTCTGGTTTTAGGAAAGGTCAGAAGGCTTCTGCCATTTCTTTGACATCTTGGTTAAAGCTTTTGATTCATCATGCTTATTTGGAGTCGGGTTAATCCCCGCCTCAGAGGATTTCGGCTCATTCTACTAGGTCAGTTTCTACTTCCTGGGCTTTTAAGAATGAAGTTTTTGTTGATCAGATTTGCAAAGCAACGACTTGGTCTTCTTTGCATATTTTTACTATATTCTACCATTTTGACGTTTTCTCTTCTTCAGAAGCAGTTTTTGGTAGAATAGTATTTCAGGCAGCTGTTTCATTTTGATTCTTCTGCTTATAATTTCAGTTTTTTTCATTATAAGATTAAAACTTGTTGATTTGGGTTGTGGATTATTTTTTCAGCGGAATTGGCTGTCTTTATTTTATCCCTCCCTCTCTAGTGACTCTTGCGTGGAAGTTCCACATCTTGGGTATCTGCTATCCCATACATCACTAGCTCATGGACTCTTGCTAATTACATGAAAGAAAACATAATTTATGTAAGAACTTACCTGATAAATTAATCTCTTTCATATTAGCAAGAGTCCATGAGGCCCACCCTTTTTGTGGTGGTTATGATTTTTTTGTATGAAGCACAATTATTCCAATTCCTTATTTTTGATGCTTTCGCTCCTTTCTTATCACCCCACTTCTTGGCTATTCGTTAAACTGAATTGTGGGTGTGGTGAGGGGTGTATTTATAGGCATTTTAAGGTTTGGCAAACTTTGCCCCTCCTGGTAGGAATGTATATCCCATACGTCACTAGCTCATGGACTCTTGCTAATATGAAAGAAATGAATTTATCAGGTAAGTTCTTACATAAATTATGTTTTTTCGATTGCACTTTTATCTAATCAAAAACAACACCTTTTATAAAGCACTATACTATCTTGCATCAATACACTTGTATCACTTAGTATATTTTTAGCACCCAGGACATTAAAATACTTTAGATCTTACATCTAAAACAACTTGTTTAGTAATATGTACCCTGTATCTACTTTACTTTCAATTCCTCAAATTTCAACATATTGGCCCCCATTTATCAAAGGTCTTGCGGACCTGATCCGACACTGCGGATCAGGTCCGCAAGACCTCATTAAATGCGGAGAGCAATACGCTCTCCGCATTTAACATTGCACCAGCAGCTCACAAGAGCTGCTGGTGCAACGCCGCCCCCTGATGACTCGCGGCCAATCGGCCACCAGCAGGGAGGTGTCAATCAACCCGATCGTATTCGATCGGGTTGATTTCCGGCGATTCCTGTCCGCCTGCTCAGAGCAGGCAGACAGGGTTATGGAGCAGCGGTCTTTAGACCGCTGCTTTATAACTAGTGTTTCTGGCGAGTCTGAAGACTCGCCAGAAACACGGCCCTTCAAGCTCCGTACGGAGCTTGATAAATGGGCCTGATTGTATCAACATATATATCTTTTCTGATCCTCTGTTCTGCTGCTTTACCAATTAGCCCTACAAGGCCTTATGCCAACTTTGCAAACTTTAGGACTTTAATATGAAACAATTATAACCGATACATTACAAGTTTTCTTTTCTTCTACATATTACAACTAATATCTTCTAGAATGCTATCAGCATACCCGTAGACAGGCCATTCATATAACGATTGATTAACAATACTTTGAACCTAAGCAGCTGCTATACAAAAATTTTATACACTTAGCTAAAGGCCCAAATTTCAGAGGTAGAAGAAAGAGAGAGAACAAAAACAAAGAAAAAGAAAACGAGGATATGTACAGTCCTCTGTGTTCTCCACTCTCAGATACTGGCACTGCATATGCTGTATACTTCCTTATCCCAGTTCCCTTTCCCCTCCTCTATACTTTTCTTTTCCTCTTTTCCCTCTTTATATCCTTGTCGTTTTGGCTTCCTTTAGTCTCAGCTGTAAATAACCCCAAAATGCTATGTCCAAATCTTCAGACTGCTATTACTTATAGCTGTATATAGAGGGGGGGGGGGGTATCTGTCAAAAATGCACTCCTTTTAGCTTTTAGTAATTAAACACTTCTTAGGCATCTTTGCGTGCAATATATCACTAGACAGTATGTGTGGTTCTCCCTTCTACTCCTCTGCTTTGGCTTTGGTCCGTCTGTCAGGTTCGTAACTTTGTCACCCCTGATCCTCTCAGCTGAAAATCCCTCTCCAACTGGGGATACACTTGCCTCTCACTTTCAAGCCATTTCCATGTCTTGGCTGTGGTTGATCTCACGATGCCTGCTGCACAAGTGCTTATGTTGAGATTCAGCTGCAGCTCCAGTGGATGTACCATCTGCGGTTCCCGATGACCTCCTTCTCCAAGTGATCAGATGCTGGTGGTGAAAAACGGCTTCAGCGGGCGAACCGATCTCGGCTCCTCTGCTCTCTGCCTACCGTCCGTCAGATTACTGATCAGCCTTTCCGTACCCATCTGCTGGCACTCCTCCCACTGTCTCAGCTCTCATCTTCTGTCTGTCGGGCCAAGTAGCACAGCTTACTGCTCCGGTGTTTGCGGCAAAGTTTGGCTGTGGCTCTAGCGGGTGAACCATTTGCGGCTCTTACCGGCTTCCAGGTAAAAACCCCAAGTCGTAGGGGTTGGTGTCCTAGGAAGGCTACTGATTCCTGCCTCCAACAATGGACATTAACCTTGGGTCGATCTTAATCAAGCTTTGTCCAGCAGCACGCCGTTTTCGTGTGCTCCTCCTAGCTCCTCCCTCCGGAAGCCTCAGGGCAAAGCATACTGAACAGTGGCCATTTAAATAATAAGTGATGACATCACAATTCTGAGACTGCAATCTGTCTCACATAGATGATGTACACCAGTCTGCCCATAAAAGGGTGTGCAGGAAATGAGCAGCATCACACCATATGCACCAGAGTTAGCAAGAGAGGTGAGTAAAATAGCTGCCAGCAGCACATAGCAAACAAAGCAGGGAAAAATCCCTGACAAAACTATACAAATGCCTGTGCATTGAAACCATACAAATGCCTGCATCTTTGCATGAAAAGCTTACACATGCCTGTATATGTGCATGGAAACCATACAAATGTGTGTATCTGTGCATCTCCATGAAAAGCATATACATGCCTGTAATTAACTAGAAGAATGCCTGTATCTATGAATGGAAACTATACAAATGAATGAATATGTGCATAGAAACCAAATAAAATACTGTATCTGTACAGAAAACCATACAAATGCTTGTATCTAGGAATGAAAACCAAATGCTTTTGTCTATACATGTGAACAATATAAAATAATTTATCTAAGCAAGAAAACCATACAAATGACTGTGTCTGTGCATGGAAACCCTACAAATGTCTATATCTGTGCATGTGCATGAAAAACATATAAATGCTGTATCTAACTTTAAAAATGCCTATATCTATGCATGTAAACTATACAAATGCATGTATCTGTGCAAGAAAACCATAAAAATTACTGCATGTGTACATACAAACCATACAAATGCATGTGGCTGTGCATGGAAACCATATGATGGGGTCTATTTATCATATGTCTGTCGGACCTGATCCGACAATGCGGATCAGGTCCGACAGACATCGCTGAATACTCACAAGAGCTGCTGGTGCAACGCCTCCCCCTGCACAAATGCATGTGGCTGTGCATGGAAACCATATAATGTCTGAATCTGTGAATGGAAACCATACACATGCTTGGATATGTGCATGGAAACCAAATAAAAATCTGTTTCTGTAAATTAATCCATACAAATGCTTTTGTCTGTACATGCAAATAATATAAAATTATTTTATCTAAGTATGAAAAGCATACACATGCCTGTATATGTTAATGGAAACCATACAAATGCCTAGATATGTGCATGGAAACCCAATAAAAACATGTATCTGTACATGAAACCATATAAATCCCTGCATCTAGAAATGAAAACCATGCAAATGCCTGTATTTGTGCATGACAACCATACAAATGCCTGTATCTGTGTATAAAAATCAAACGAATGCCTGTATCTGTGCATGGAAACCATGCAAATGCTTTTGTCTGTACATGAAAACAATATAAAATCTGTTATTTAAGCATAAAAAAGCATACACATGCCTGTATATTTGAATGGAAACCAAACACACGCATGTATTTGTGCATGTACATGAAAAGCATATAAATGCATGTATCTAACTATAAAAATGCCGGTATCTATGCATGGAAAATATACAAATGCATTTAAAATGTCTGCATTTGTGCATAAAAACCATAGAAATGCCTGTGGCTGTACAAACATACAAATGCTTGAATCTGTGAATAGAAACCATACAAATGCTTGAATCTGTGAATAGAAACCATACAAATGTTTGGATGTGTGCATGGAAACCAAATAAAAACCTTTATCTATAAATGAAAACATACAAATGATTGCATCCAGGAATGCAAACCATGCAAATGCCTGTATCCGTTCATGGAAACCAAATAAAAACCTGTATCTGTACATTAAACCATATAAATGCTTGCATCTAGAAATAAAAAACATTCAATGGGGCCTATTTATCAAGGTCTGGCGGACCTGATCCGACACTGCGGATCAGGTCCGCCAGACCTCGCTGAATACGGTGAGCAAAACGCTCGCCGTATTCAGCATTGCACCAGTAGCTCACAAGAGCTGCTGGTGCAACGCCGCCCCCTGCAGACTTGTGGCCAATGGGCCGCCAGCAGGGGGGTGTCAATCAACCCGATCGTACTCGATCGGGTTGTATTGTGGCAATGTGTGTCCGCCTGCTCAGAGCAGGCGGACAGGTTATGGAGCAGCGGTCTTTGTGAACGCTGCTTCATAACTGTTGTTTCTGGCGGGACTGCAGGCTCGCCAGAAACACAGGGCATCAAGCTCCGTTCGGAGCTTGATAAATATGCCCCAATGTATGAAAGCCATACAAATGCCTGTATCTTTACTTGGAAAACATAAATATGCTTTTATCTGTACACGCAAACAATATGAAATCCTGTATCAGTGCATGAAAACCATATAAATGTCTGTGTCTGTTCATGGAAACCATACAAATGCCTGTATCTTTGTATAAAAAGCTTACATGTGCCTGTATTTGTGCATGGAAACCATACAAATGCATGTATCTGTGCATATGCATGAAAAGCATATAAATGCCTGTATTTAACTAGAACAATGCCTGTATCTTTGAATGGAAACTATCCAAATTCATGTATCTGTGCTTGAAAACCATAAAAATAACTGCATGTGTACATACAAACCATACAAATGCATGTGGCTGTGCATGGAAACCATACAAATGTCTGAATCTGTGAATTGAAACCAAACAAATGCCTCAGGGGCGTATTAAGGCATAGGCCAACAAGGCCCGTGCCTAGGGCGGCAGATTTTGAGGGGCGGCACTTGTCCCCGGCTGCTGCCTTCCTGTCTGTGTTTCATTCAAAAAAAATATTTTTACATTTATTTAAAAATATATTTTTTCATTATTTTACCCGTGCGCTGAATTTAACACTTGCACGGGCATTTACAAAGGCAGAAGGACTGTGGTGGGCGGAGCAGGGAGGCCGTGCATAAAGTAGGAATATTATGCTAATCGGCTTTCTCAGTAAACAAAAAATATAGTGCTGGAGCCTGGACTCGCAATCAAACAAGCTAAATATTTCTCTGGAGTGTGCAAAGCAGCCTGTGATCTGTGAGTCTGGGGAAAGGAATCAAGAGTTTTACTAGGTCTAGGTCACAGACCCTGCTTTATGTGGATTGCAGCGGTGGCGAGGTAAAAAGCAAGGTGAGGCTGAATTGATTGATATAGTTTATAGTTCCCCTTGTTTATCTCTTCTCCAAATGGTTAAGTAAGTTCAAAGGAACGGCACGCACTACACTCAGCCATAGGATGATAGGAGAGAATGCTTGGAAACTAGTGTTGCATCATGCATGTTTGTTAATGTGAATTGCTTTGGGTAATTAACACGCGACCCCATGGCTTTTGTGAGCCGCTCAGATGAGGAATCTGAAGAATTCCATAAAAAAAGACACTCCACACTCTCTCACTGCCAGTGTGATTGATGTCTGCTGCTGGTGTCGAACTCTTTCATTGCTGGTGTGATTGATGCTGCCGGTGCACACTGCTCTGTGTCACGCTGTAGCTGGTATGTCACAATCACTATTTCAATTAAATTAAATATGCAAATTGAGCTGTATAGTCTATCAGCTCCATTTGCAGACTTCATTTAATTGAAATAATTCTTTCATAAACTGAGCCAAGTTCTGAGCACTGCTTTTTGTATTATTATAAAGAAATTAACTGCTTTTCCTGCTTTGGTCTAAAAACATTTAGATTAGACTTGTAAAACTTTGGGGACTTATATTTAATGGGAAGGAATGACACCTTGACTAGCAAGCAAATATTTATCACATCACAAAATAACAAAAATTGTAATTCATATTATAGGATTGTTAGGGGTCATAAGTAGAAATGTTTGTGCTATATACCTAATTGAAGTTTGAAATTATACCTCTTTTAAAAAAAAATAATAATAATAATAATTATATATATATATATATATATATATATATTGAACAAAAAACAGCCTAAAACTGGGGGGGGGGGGGCAGCAGCATTTTGAGTGCCTAGGGCAGCACAAAACTTAAATACGCCACTGAAATGCCTAGATATGTGCATGGAGACCAAATAAAAACCTGTATCTGTACATGAAACCATACACATGCTTGCATCTAGGAATGAAAACCATACAAATGCCCGTATCTGTGCTTGGAAACCATAGAAATGCCGGTATCGGTGTATGAAAACCATACAAATGCTTGAATCAGTGCTAGGAAACCATACAAATGCTTTTGTCTGTACCTGTGAACAATATAAAATAATTTATCTAACCATGGAAACCATACAAATGCCTGTACATGTGCATGGAAACCATGCAATTGCATGTATCTGTGTATATCATGAAACTCATATAAATGCCTGTGTCTAACTTTAAAAAAGCCTGTATCTAAGCATGGCAACTATACAAATGCATGTATATGTGCAAGAAAACCATAAAAATCCCTGTGTACATACAAACTATACAAATGCCTGTGGCTATCCATTAAAACCATACAAATGTTTGAATCTGTGAATATAAACCATACAAATGCCTGGATATGTGCATGGAAACCAAATAAAAACCAGTATCTGCACATGAAACCATATAAATGCTTGTATCTAGCAATGAAACCATGCAAATGTCTGGATATGTGCAGGGACACCAAATAAAAACCTACATCTGTACATGAAACCATATAAATGCTTGCATCTAGGATTGAAAACCATGCAAATTCCTGTATCTGTGCATGGAAACCATACAAATGCTTGTATCTGTGATTGGAGACAATACAAATGACTGTATCTGTGTTTGTAAACCATACAAATGCTTTTATATGTACATGCAAACAATATAAAATCCTGTATGTGTGCATGAAAACCATACAAATGCCTGTGTCTGTTCAAGGAAACCATACATTTGCTGGTTTATGTGAATGAAAAGCTTACACATGCCTGTATATGTGCATGGAAACCATACATATGCATGTATATGTGAATGTGCATGAAAGCATATATGTTAATCTATTTAACTAGAAGAATGCTTGTATCTATGAATGGAAACTATACAAATGCATGTATCTGTGCTTGAAAACATAAAAATGTCTGCATGTGTACATACAAAGCATACAAATGTATGTGGCTTTGCATGAAAACCATACAAATGCCTGGATCTGTGAATGGAAACATACAAATGCCTGGATCTGTGAATGGAAACATACAAATGTCTGGATCTGTGAATGGAAACATACAAATGCCTGGATCTGTGAATGGAAACATACAAATGTCTGGATTTGTGCATGGAACCCAAATAAAACCTGTATCTGTACATGAAAACATTCAAATGCTTGCATCTAGAAATGACAACCATAATAATGCCTGTATTTGTGCATGGAAAACATACAAATTCTTTTATCTGTGCTTGGAAACCATACAGACGCCTGTATCAGTGTATGAAAATCATACAAATGACTGTATCTGTGCATGAAAACCATACAAGTGCCTGTGCATTGAAACCATACAAATGTCTGAATCTTTGCATGAAAAGCTTACACATGCCTGTTTAAGTGCATGGAAACCATACAAATGCGTACATCTGTGCATGTGCATGAAAAGCATATAAATGCCTGTATTTAACTAGAAGAAATGCCAGCATATGTACATACAAACCATAGAAATGCATGTGGCTGTGCATGGAAACTGTACAAATGCCTGAATGTGTGAATGGAAACTATACAAATGTCTGTAT
Organism: Bombina bombina; assembly: GCF_027579735.1. Lineage (NCBI taxonomy): Eukaryota > Metazoa > Chordata > Amphibia > Anura > Bombinatoridae > Bombina > Bombina bombina. Next base: position 813,473,385 of record NC_069502.1, on the reverse strand, counting down.
CTGTGCATGGAAACCATACAAATGCTTGTATCTGTGCTTGTAAACCATACAAATACCTATATCAGTGTATGAAAAGCATACAAATGCCTGTATCTGTGCATGGAAACCATACACATGCTTTTGTCTGTACATGTGAACAATATAAAATAATTTATCTAAGCATGAAAACCATACAAATGCCTGTGTCTGTGCATGGAAACCATACAAATGCATATATCTGTGCATGTGCATGAAAAGCATATACATGCCTGTATCTAACTATAAAAATGGCAACAATGGAGGCAGGGTCTTAAACTCAAAATAATAACGTTTAACGACCAAAACGCGTTGGCTGGTAAGTGTACTTCTTACACTAGGGATCTTATTTAGCAATCTGCACTATTGTTATTTCTGTCTTAGCAGAGGGACCGAGCCGCACAACATTGCAAACACCCGAGAGGTTGAGAGACCGGGTCGTGTACAAGTGCAAGCATACAAGAAGGTCAACACATATACAAACTAGGATTGATAGCAGCTCCACTGGCCGGTGGACCAGATATTTATCTGGGGATTAATCCACAATAACTGGGAATCAGGTTTAAAAACGTTTTGGGAACATATACTTTTTGGGAAATTTATTCCATCGGGAATGGCACATTATTTTCACTTTGACATTTACTTTTTACTTTCTAACTTGATATTTTGTATGGATATGTTTTATTGACATTTTTCACGGATCACCCGCACAGCAAAAGGGATTATTTATCCTGTTATAACTTAACGAAGGCAAAACTCACTATTTTTTAGTTTTAACACTTGGTTTAATTCTAAGGTTAAACACAAAGCCAAATTGTTTTCAAATCATTTTATAATTTGTTATTACACTTTGGAAATTTGTTTGTCACAGTGTAGACACTTGTTTTTTGAGTTGGAGTGATTATTCCCACGTAGTAAGTGCAACGTAGAAACTGAAACCCATTTAAGAAGCGGGAACCCGCTGAGCAATACATTTAACAATATTAATCTAGTAGCGGTAACCCGCTGAGCTATATATTCTGTACAAGACATTCTATTGTAGCGATAACCCGCTGATCTGTACCTTATTTTACTTGCTGAGCAATATATTTTGTGCTAACACTTTTTAAATTCGCTGAGCAATATACTTTTTAATTCGCTGAGCAATACAATTTTTATGGTGATATAAGAAATACATTGTATTCTGAGCGTATCCAACAAATACCCACTAGGATTTGATAAATATCTTGTAAGAGTATTGCATTTCTTTTTGAAACTGTTGTGAATATAAGTACATATCCAAAGTAGAATTTGATATATCACATCAAAGAGATTGGAGAATTTGCGAATCTGAAAAGGTTCGCTTGGTTAATTCTGCCTGCAAGTTTGGAGTAACCATTGCTGCCAATATTGTTACATTTTTAGACTGTTAACATGGATCCATGAGGGAAACCTTAAATAATTTTAGTGATTTTAATAAACATATTTGACTAGTGTTGTCACAACAAATTTTAAATAAATACGGTAAAAGGTATTAAAATAAGGAATTATTTTGTGAATTGGTATATGTTTTAATTTTAATTTTATTAGGAATGATACTTTCTTTTTAAATAAATATTATTTTGAGTTTAAGACCCTGCCTCCATTGTTGGCGCTTTGATATTTGTGAACAGTTTAATATTTGAATTTTGACCACTAGGGGTCAATTTATCTAAGCCAAGGGTCATCAGCAAGAGGCGCTAGGTGTACTTTTGTTAATTCTAACTATAAAAATGCCTGTAATTATGCATGGATACTATACAAATGCATGTATCTGTGCTTGAAAAATATAAAAATGCCTGCATGTGCACATACAAAGCATACAAATGCCTGTGGCTGTGCATGAAAACCATACAAATGCCTGGATATGTGCATGGAAACTAAATAAAAACCTGAATCTGTACATGAAACCATACAAATAGCACCTCATAACAGGAGTAATATCCTGTAACAATAACAATAAGTTCATAATAACATAACTAACGTCAATAATGGTATCTTATAAGGTGAATTATGAGTTAAATTGACACATCTGTCTTCACCAGCTCACTTCCCTTTCCACCCCCCTTTTTTATTCATTTTTATTATGTATAAATGCATAATAACTATACTTAGTTTAGCTTTTAATTATTATACATATCTTTGTTTATACCTATTTCTGTCTTTTCACATTCAGAAATCGATATAGGTACTTCTTAATACATACCTTCTTTAAACACACTTATTTTCTTTCAATGCAAATAGCTGCCTTGATAATACTGAATATTTTGACTTTAAGTCTTTGTACCACATAGTATAACCTACTTTAATTTTTATATAATTAATAATATATATATTTTTTCATCACCTCATACTCACTGCACTTCAAAACATAACACACTCAAAACAAATGCCTGTACATGTGCATGGAAACCATGCAATTGCATGTATCTGTGTATATCATGAAACCCATATAAATGCCTGTATCTAGCTTTAAAAAATGCCTGTATCTAAGCATGGAAACTATACAAATGCATGTATATGTGCAAGAAAACCAAAAAAAAATCCTCTGTAAATACAAACCATACAAATTCATATGGCTGTCCATGGAAAACATACAAATATTTGAATCTGTGAATATAAACCATACAAATGCCTGGATATGTGTAAGGAAACCAAATAAAAACCTGTATCTCCACATGAAACCATATAAATGCTTGCATCTAGGAATGAAACCATGCAAATGCATGGATATGTGCAGGGAAACAAAATAAAAATGCTTGCATCTAGGATTGAAAACCATGCAAATGCCTGTATCTGTGCATGGAAACCATACACATGCTTGTATCTATGCTTGGAAACCATACAAATGCCTGTATCAGTGTATGAAAACAATACAAATTACTGTATCTGTGCATGAAAACCATACAAATTACTGTATCTGTGTTTGGAAACCATACAAATGTTTTTATCTGTACATGCAAACAATATAAAATCCTGTATCTGTGCAGAACAACCATACAAATGCCTGTGTCTGTTCAAGGAAACCATAAATGTGCTGGTATCTGTGCATGAAAAGCTTACAAATGTCTGTATATGTGCATGGAAACCATACATATGCATGTATATGTGAATGTGCATGAAAGCATATATGTTAATCTATTTAACTAGAAGAATACCTGTATCTATGAATGGAAACTATACAAATGCATGTATCTGTGTTTGAAAACCTTGAAAATGCCTGCATCTGTACATACAAAGCATACACATGCCTGTAGTTTTGCATGAAAACCATACAAATGCCTGGATCTGTGAATGGAAACATACAAATGCCTGGATTTGTGCATGGAAACCAAATAAAACCTGTATCTGTACAAGAAAACATTCAAATACTTGCATCTAGAAATGACACCCATAATAATGCCTGTATTTGTGCATGAAAACCATACAAATGCTTGTATCTGTGCTTGGAAACATACATATGCCCGTAACAGTGTATGAAAATCATACAAATGCCTGCATCTTTGCATGAAAAGCTTACACATGCCTGTTTAAGTGCATGGAAACCATTCAAATGTGTGCATCTGTGCATGTGCATGAAAAGCATATAAATGCCTGTATTTAACTAGAAGAAATGACAGCATATGTACATACAAACCATAGAAATGCATGTGGCTGTGCATGGAAATCCTACAAATGCCTGAATCTGTGAATAGAAACTATACAAATGTCTGTATATGTGCATGTAAACCATTAAAAATGCTTGTATTTGTGCTAGGAAACCATAAAAATGCTTTTGTCTGTACCTGTGAACAATATAAAATAATTTATCTAAGCATGAAAACCATACAAATGCCGGTGTCTGTGAATGGAAACCATACAAATGTCTATATCTGTGCATGTGCATGAAAAACATATAAATGCCTGTATCTAACTATAAAAATGCCTGTATTTATGCATGTATACTATACAAATGCATGTATCTGTGCTTGAAAACCATAAAAATGCCTGTATGTGCACATACAAACCATACAAATGCCTGTGGCTGTGCATGAAAACCATACACATGTTTGAATCTGTGAATGGAAACCATACAAATACCTGGATTTGTGCATGGAATCCAAATAAAAACCTGTATCTGTACATGAAAACATTCAAATGCTTGCATCTAGACATGAAAACCATAACAATACCTGTATTTGTGCATGGAAACCATACAAATCCTTGTATCTGGGCTTGGAAACTATACAGATGCCTGTAGCAGTGTATTAAAATCATACAAATGCCTGTATCTGTGCATGAAAACCATACAAATGCCTGTGCATTAAAACCATACAAATGCCTGCATCTTTGCATGAAAAGCTTACACATGCCTGTATATGTGCATGGAAACCATACAAATGTGTGTATCTGTGCATATCCATGAAAAGCATATACATGCCTGTAATTAACTAGAAGAATACCTGTATCTATGAATGGAAACTATACAAATGAATGAATATGTGCATGGAATCCAAATAAAAACCTGTATCTGTACATGAAAACATTCAAATGCTTGTATCTAGGAATGAAAACCATACAAATGTCTGTATCTCTGCATGGAAACCATACACATGCTTGTATCTGTGCTTGTAAACCATACAAATACCTATATCAGTGTATGAAAACCATACAAATGCCTGTAATTGTGCTTGGAAACTATACAAATGCTTTAGTCTATTCATGTAAACAATATAAAATAATTTATCTAAGCATGAAAACCAAACAAACCCTACAAATGCCTGAATCTTTGAATGGAAACCATACAAATGCCTGGATATGTGCATGGAAACCAAATAAAAACCTGTATCTCTACATGAAACCATACAAATGCTTGTATCTAGAAATGAAAACCATACAAACGTCTGTATCTGCATGTAAACCATACAAATATAAAAAATATAATTAGTGCGCCAGCGGTCAAGAAGTTACTGACACTAATACAATGAATTGTAGAGTGTTTGTGAAAAGGCAATCAAAATAGTGTTGGTTGCAAAAATAAAATTAATTTAAAGTGATTCCTATGTAGAAACTCAGATGACATTGAATGCTAATGGATTAATATGGTCATATCAATATACTCCTTAGCATAAAAAGGGTACTAGCATTAAAATGCAAAACAATGGTCACTAATAGACACAATGATATAGTAATATCGTCCCAAAAAACAAAGTTCTTGAGGTTATAAATGTATAAATAACCTCAAGAACTTTGTTTTTTGGGACGATATTACTATATCATTGTGTCTATTAGTGACCATTGTTTTGCATTTTAATGCTAGTACCCTTTTTATGCTAAGGAGTATATTGATATGACCATATTAATCCATTAGCATTCAATGTCATCTGAGTTTCTACATAGGAATCACTTTAAATTAATTTTATTTTTGCAACCAACACTATTTTGATTGCCTTTTCACAAACACTCTACAATTCATTGTATTAGTGTCAGTAACTTCTTGACCGCTGGCGCACTAATTATATTTTTTTATATATAGTTTCTGTTCACACATTTGGGAATTGATTAGGTTGCGACAGGGTCTGAATGTTACACTTGAAATATTGGTAATTGTGGGTTACTTTGACCACTTAATATTAAGCATACCCACCTGAGCAACAGCTTACTAGCAGAGGTATTATCTGATTATACACCTCATTTAGTGGAAACTACCAACACTCATTCACGAGAGTTTGCACACATTCACATGATTTTATGATTTTGGTATTTTGATGAGCACCACCTGAGCAACAGCTTACTAGCAGAGGTATTATTTGATTATACACCTCATTTAGTGGAAACTACCAACACTCATTCACGAGAGTTTGCACATATTCACACGATTTTATGATTTTGGTATTTTGATTAGCACCAACAATCACCTATTGAATTCACAACACTAGAACACTTTGTATATTATACATTTTTCATTTATATTACGATATATTGTGTTTACATCACGTACACATATATATATATATATATTTTTTATAAGAGCACACCACTTACTAGTAAAATGCAGAGTAAAGATCAAAGGATCAATAATAGAAAAGCCATAAGTTGCAATGAAAACGCTATAGATATGTGTAATGAATCTACTAGTGATCTATCTATGGTTCAATTATTTCATAAACTTGAGGAAGCTCTAAAAAATGAACACAGACATTGGTGGGACATAGATACACTTCGTAAATATAAAGAAAGGGGGCATTTACCCAGGGGTTTGAGGATATCTAAACAATGTTCTTTTAAACAGGACCCTGAACTAACCACTAAATGGCTTAGTATTTTAACTGAATGTTCATTCAAGCTTATAGATCTTTTAATTGAATATCGGGAGACTCTTTTAAACAAAACTGAGACAGAGATAGAGGAAATCCAAAAAAATTTACTGAAGTTTGAGTCTAGTACAGATTATGCTAAGTTTACCCAAGAAGTACAAGATAAATCTGATGTTTTCCAAAAGAAAATTGTATCCACCAAAATTAAAAAGCTAGCAAGGGATGAACAAGATTATCTAGAAGACAAAGTATATGATGTATATTCTAGCAATAAAGCAGAAGAAGCTGAAAACCAGGAGTCTACATCTAATGAAACTAGGACAGACACCTGGGTCAAAGTTAATTATAGAAAACCTAAAGACAAAAAGAAAAATGTCCAGTTTAGGAATAACAACCCTAATGGAGATAGGAGGACTTCTGCTAGTAACAGCAATTATTCACCCAACTATTGGAATCAGGCCTCCCACCAAGAGAGAGGGGTCGACAATCATTATTATACGCCTAAGAATAATTATACTAATGATTGGAGACGTTGGTCCAACAGGGATCATCAAAACGAATTTGGTCACCAACAGTATAGACCTCACCAGTTTTCAGATAACACAAGGGATCATAATACCTATACATCTAGGAATAATTATCATAATGAGGATAAAAGCCATATGGCGAATAATAGTATCTTTACACAAAGACATGAGAGAGAACACACTAACAGTCAGCAGGTTTTTCATCAGGCACAGAGATTACCGCACAACTCCCCGCAGGTAAGACACATACCAATACGATTGAAACAATTAGAAAGAGGCACAGAAAGAGAGAATGTAATAACTACTCCGAAAAAAAGATCGTACGCCAACGTGGCAGCAGAGGGAGAGCTAAGTCATCCCAAAAGGAGAAATTTAAACGAATGAGGGAGAACATCTTTAATTTATCTGATCACATTTTAACCAATGAGGAGGTGAGAGTTCTCAATAGAGGACTCTCTTTCTGCCCCTCCAAAAACCACAATTTGTTCGAATTATTCGTAGATCTGAACAAATTTGTGCGAAAATTGTCTATCCAAAGATATTTTTGTGAGAAAAAACTTAAAGGCACTGGTCATGCACCTATTTTAACTAATGAAATGGCAGAAAGGCCCTTGACAGATATCATTTATTTTGAGCCTGAGACATTATGTGACGAACTATTTGACAACTACCTACACTCTGACTTGACCCCAAAATCCAATTTTAATCCCCCTTGCACAGGAACCAGCTTAGAAATTTTTCAAAATCTGGTTCTTGAAGAATTCGGCAAACTTTCTAAAAAGAATATAAAGAATCCCAATCTGAATACTTATGAATTAACAGCTTTATCCAGACTGGCAACTAACAATAATCTGGCAATTAGACAGGCTGACAAGGGAGGGGGGATAGTAATACAAAACATTCAAGATTACATTAAAGAAGCTGACCGTATACTCTTGGACACTGAGTATTATAAATTATTAACATTCAATCCCACAGCAAAATTTCTAACAAATCTGATTAAAATGGTTGATGCTGGCTGGTTAGAGGGAATACTCACTAAGAAAGAGAGAGACTATTTAATACCATATGCACCTAACTTGGCATATTACTATCACCTCCCTAAGATTCACAAGAGTATGGTAGACCCTCCAGGGAGGCCCATCATATCAGGAATTGACAATTTAACATGCAATTTATCTGAATATGTCGATTCCTTTTTAAAGAAATATGTGATCACCTTAAAATCCTACATTAAAGATACACCAGACCTAATATATAAGTTATCCAGTATTAATAAAGAAGGGAGAGACTTGGTCTGGCTGACCTGTGATGTCTCTGCTTTGTACTCCAATATTACACACCATTTGGGAATCCAAGCCATTAAACATTACCTAGAGAGAGACATATACATTCCGGTCAAACAAAGGGATTTTTTATTGGAATGTATATCTTTTGTATTGAAAAATAATTATTTTGTATATCAGGAGAAATTTTATCTGCAGATCAGGGGAACGGCCATGGGGACCAGGTTCGCCCCTAGTTTTGCTAATCTCTTTATGGGATTTTTTGAGGAACAATATATATATTCTTCCTCCTATGGGGCGAACCTGGTCTTCTATGGCCGTTTTATAGATGACCTCTTATTTTTTTGGGATGGGGACATCTCATTAGCTCAGAATTTTATGGATAGTCTTAATAATAACTCATTGGGCCTTAAGTTCACCTCTAAAATTGATGTAACGAGTATAGAATTTCTGGATCTCATATTAACATGGGATACCACAGGCAGGATCTCTACCAAAACTTTTTTTAAGTCGGTGGATGCTAATAGTTATTTGAACTATAAAAGCAACCACCACTTACCTTGGAAGAAAAATATTCCTTACAATCAATTTTGTAGAATTCGCAGGAATTGCACTGATTTAGCCAGTTATGACATACAAGCGAATATTTTAAAAAAAAGGTTTATTGAGAAATATTACCCTTTAGATCTTATTGAGAATAGTTACATGAGAGCCAGGAACAAATGCAGAGATGATTTCTTCATCAAAAACAAGGGGACTACACAAATTGGAGGATCGATCAAGAGTAATGAGAAAGTCAGATTTATAACACAATTTAACAATAATCATAATAAAATCAAAAAGATTCTAGGTAAATACTGGCATATTCTATCAGGGGACCCTCTGTTAAGGGAGAGTATAGGAGAATCACCAGTGTGTACTTTTAGACGTGCTCCCACGTTGAAAAATATACTAGCTCCCAGTAAAATTGTAATGAAGAAAAGAGTTTCGACATATAACAAAAATAAAAAAACAAGTCAAACAGGCAATAAGCTTTTAGGTAAACCAGGTTTTTTTAAATGCAATAGAGCCAACTGTGGATTATGCCAATTTACGAATAGTAAGAGAACTGAATTTGTGTCTTATACTAGTAAAGAAAAATTTCACATCAAATCACACTTTACATGTGATACGGCATTTGTAGTCTATTTGCTAGAGTGCAGCTGTGGGGTTCAGTACGTGGGCAGAACCTCGAGACCCCTCAAAAAAAGATGGGAGGAACACTTAAGGAACATTAGTAAAAACATTGCCAATCATAGTGTCCCTAGACATGCCAACTTATGTCATACTAACACATCTAATACGTTCAATATATTCCCTTTAGAACAAGTGTACCCCAAATGGGGCAGAAACAGATATTTGCATCTAAGACAAAGGGAGACTTTTTGGATCTGGAAGATGCGCACCCTGTCCCCGGCTGGCTTAAATGCAAATATTGACATGGCTGCTTTTAATTGAACATCCTTATATAGTCCATCTGTATTTAGTCCACATATAGGCCCTCAATATCCCTCAATATAAGCCCTATCTAGGCCCCCCCACCTGATCCGCCACACTAATTAGACTAGTTTATAATTAGAATTGAAATATAGAAGTTCATATCCCTTGTATCGGCGCGATATCATCCCCGTGTCAGAACTATGAAGACTGCATTCACATCAATATGCAGATCCTATACTAGAACGATAGGAGGTGTATCCTCCAACCAGAGGCATAGTAACTTAATATAAAATACTCTCTAATGAGAAAGCAATATATTCACTATCCTCTCCCAGTATATTTAAGTATCCCAATCCCATTTCGACTGCTAAGCTAGTTTTAGCTAGGATTATTGTTCATTCCCCATAAACTTGTATATATCTCTCTTTTTTACCACCTGCTACATAACATGGGGGCATCTTTCTACCATACATACATTGTAAAGAGATACATTAAACATGGAGAGTGGAGCTATTATAATATATCTGACCATTAACCCATTAAAACCAGTTTAAGTATATTGACTGACACATTGCAGCGGCTATGTAGCACACACTATTTAGTTATGTATACATTTCTGGAATAGCCATACACAGATTTTAATATCTAGAAATTGAGTCCTCCACAGAGACACTTCGGTACAGGACTGTGTGTATATATATTAGTTTGTTGGATCTATCTGCATCCTCCCTAAAGGAGTAATTTGTTTTTAATATTTTTCTATTTATTTCTAAGACATTGCATCCTCTTTTAATAGTAATTTTATGGTGATTTTTAGAAATATGTACAAATATATATTTTTGTGTGAGGATTTAGATATACCCATGATTGGGGATTTTACACTTTAGAATTTGTGTGATAATCTAACATATGTATCATTGTTTATATATATATAAGTTATTTTAGTATTTTAGTAGCTATCAGCTATATATAGGTCCACAACATATTAAATGTATGCAATGTTAGTAGGTGTGCCCGATCTGGTAGTTATTTGCTTTTTAACATTAGGAAAATTTTATCTGAATATCATAATTCTAGCGACTACGAGTCTATTGCACCTAACGATTATATTAAATATAACTATACTATTGTTTTTAAATTAAATGGTGCGGTTTACTATCAGCACCGCATTGGTAAATAATGCATTATTTACGTAACTATTAGGGTGTGTATCAGTTCAAGCACCTTATTGGTTAGTTTGTTGCAAGTGTAACTCCCAGCATCTAGACACACCTACACACATGCGCGGTGCGCATTTGAGGACGCCGTACTGATTGTTATAAGTTCGTGGTTATTATGTATTGTATTATACATTTATGCACCTGAGGAAACGGTCACGTACAGACCGAGAAACGTTGTGCCATTAAAGTCTTACATATTTTAAGATTGTAGCCACGAACTTTCTTTTCTACCTTTGGTAATATTTGATTTGCCATTTTACAACTAATATCAAATTTGCCTGGCTGTTTTACTCCTCTTTGGAGTATACTGATTTGAACTGCTACATCCTGGATCGAGTGGATTTTCAGCCAGTCTCTTTTGCAATATTGACTGCAGCCAAGACAAAAAGCGGATCTGAGACCACCAGCGTAGCTACCTTGATTGGCAGTGACGAGCGGTTTCATTACCACAGTGGAGTGGGAGTCAGCTGGACGACTCAGAGGGTCCAGGATGCTTTTGTGACACTTCTCAAGTGTCTGTTATCCTGTGAGTATTTGATTTTACTTGCATTGCGTGTCCCATCTCACTGGTAATCGCACTATGTTGGCGCCTTCTTTTATCTCCTTTTCTGTTTAAAACCATACAAATGCTTGTATCTGTGCTTGTAAACTATACAAATACCTATATCAGTGTATGAAAACCATACAAATGCCTGTATCTGTGCTTGTAAACCATACAAATACCTATATCAGTGTATGAAAACCATACAAATGCCTGTATCTGTGCTTGTAAACCATACAAATACCTATATCAGTGTATGAAAACCATACAAATGCCTGTATCTGTGCTTGTAAACCATACAAATGCTTTTGTCTATATATGTGAACAATATAAAATAATTTATCTAAGCATGGAAACCATACAAATGCCTGTGTCTGTGCATGGAAACCATACAAATGTCTATATCTGTGCATGTGCATGAAAAACATATAAATGCTGTATCTAACTTTAAAAATGCCTGTATCTATGCATGTAAACTATACAAATGCATGTATCTGTGCAAGAAAACCATAAAAATTACTGCATGTGTACATACAAAATTACTGCACTGTGGGGGACTTTAAAAATGCATGGGACAAGCATAGGGCTATCCTACGAACTAGATAAGTTTATACTGTTAGGTAAGGTCGGGCAGACTTGCTGGGCCTATGGCTCTTATCTGCCGTCAATATCTATGTTTCTATGTTTCTATGTTACAAACCATACAAATGCATGTGGCTGTGCATGGAAACCATATGATGGGGTCTATTTATCATATGTCTGTCGGACTTGATCCGACAGTGCGGATCAGGTCCGACAGACATTGCTGAATACTCACAAGAGCTGCTGGTGCAACGCCTCCCCTGCAGACTCCAGCAAGGGGTGTCAATCAACCTGATCGTACTCGATCGGGTTGAATTGTGGCAATCTCTTTAGACCGCTGCTTCATAACTGGTGTTTCCGGCAAGCCTGCAGGCTTGCCAGAAACAAGGGCCCTCAAGCTCCATACGGAGCTTGATAGATAGGCCCCAATGTCTGAATCTGTGAATGGAAACCATACAAATGCTTGGATATGTGCATGGAAACCCAATAAAAATTTGTATCTGTACATGAAACCATATAAATGCTTGCATCTAGAAATAAAAACCATGCAAATGCCTGTATATGTGCTTGGAAACCAGGAAAATACTTTTGTCTGTACATGAAAACAATATAAAATCTGTTATTTAAGCATAAAAAAGCATACACATGCATGTATTTGTGTGTGTACATGAAAAGCATATAAATGCATGTATGCAACTATAAAAATGCCTGTATCTATGCATGGAAAATATACAAGTGCATTTAAAATGTCTGCATTTGTGCATAAAAACCATACAAATGCCTGTGGCTGTACAACCATACAAATGCTTGGATGTCTGCATGGAAACAAATAAAACCTGTATCTGTACATAAAACCATACAAATGCTTGCATCTAGAAATAAAAAACATGCAAATGCCTGTATTTGTGCATGGAAACAATACAAATGCCTGTATCAGTGTATGAAAGCCATACAAATGCCTGTACCTGTGCTTGGAAACCATACAAATGCCTGTATCAGTGTATGAAAGCCATACAAATGCCTGTACCTGTGCTTGGAAAACATACGTATGCTTTTATCTGTACATGCAAACAATAGAAAATCCTGTATCAGTGCATGAAAACCATATAAATGCCTGTGTCTGTTCATGGAAACCATACAAATGCCTGTATCTGTGTATGAAATGCTTACACATGCCTGTATATGTGCATGAAAACCATACAAATGCATGTATCTGTGCATGTGCATGAAAAGCATATAAATGCCTGTATTTAACAAGAACAATGTCTGTATCTTTGATTGGAAACTATCCAAATGCATGTATCTGTGCTTGAAAACCATAAAAATAACTGCATGTGTACATACAAACCATACAAATGTCTGAATCGGTGAATTGAAACCATACCAATGGATATGTGCAACCAAATAAAAACTTGTATCTGTACATGAAAGCATACACATGCTTGCATCTAGGAATGAAAACCATACAAATGCCCGTATCTGTGCATGGAAACCAAACAAATGCTTGTATCTGTGCTTGGAAACCCCAGAAATGCCTGTATCAGTGTATGAAAACCATACAAATGCTTGTATCAGTGTTAGGAAACCAGGCAAATGCTTTTGTCTGTACCTGTGAACAATATAAAATAATTTAACGATGGAAACCATACAAATGCCTGTACATGTGCATGGAAACCATGCAATTGCATGTATCTGTGCATATCATGAAACTCATATAAATGCCTGTATCTAACTTTAAAAAAGCCTGTATCTAAGCATGGAAACTATACAAATGCATGTATATGTGCAAGAAAACCATAAAAATGTCTGCATGTGTATATGCAAGCCATACAAATGCTTGGATATGTGCATAGAAACAAAATAAAAACCTGTATCTGTAAATTAAACCATACAAATGCTTGCATCTGGGAATGAAAACCATGAAAATGCCTGTATCTGTTCATGGAAACCATACACATGCTTGTATCTGTGCATGGAAACCATACAAATGCATGTATCTGTGCATGTGCATGAAAAACATATAAATGCCTGTATCTAACTATCTATGCATGTAAA